>NC_141823.1:1553652-1561152 GCF_982586985.1 Callionymus lyra
CCAGAAACCACCGGAGACCACCAGAGACCACCAGAGACCAGCAGAGACCACCAGAGACCAGCAGAGACCACCAGAAACCACCGGAGACCACCAGAGACCACCAGAGACCAGCAGAGACCACCAGAGACCATCAGAGACCACCGGAGACCAGCAGAGACCAGCAGAGACCACCAGAGACCAGCAGAGACCACCGGAGACCAGCAGAGACCACCAGAGACTACCGGAGACCATCAGAGACCACCGGAGACCACCAGAGACCACCAGAGACCAGCAGAGACCACCAGAGACTACCGGAGACCATCAGAGACCACCGGAGACCAGCAGAGACCAGCAGAGACCACCAGAGACCAGCAGAGACCAGCAGAGACCAGCAGAGACCAGCAGAGACCAGCAGAGACCACCGGAGACCAGCAGAGACCACCAGAGACCACCGGAGACCAGCAGAGACCACCGGAGACCAGCAGAGACCAGCAGAGACCAGCAGAGACCACCAGAGACCAGCAGAGACCACCAGAGACCACCAGAGACCACCGGAGACCAGCAGAGACCACCAGAGACCACCAGAGACCACCAGAGACCAGCAGAGACCACCGGAGACCCGCAGAGACCAGCAGAGACCAGCAGAGACCACCAGAGACCAGCAGAGACCACCAGAGACCACCGGAGACCAGCAGAGACCAGCAGAGACCAGCAGAGACCACCAGAGACCAGCAGAGACCAGCAGAGACCAGCAGAGACCACCAGAGACCACCAGAGACCACCGGAGACCAGCAGAGACCACCAGAGACCACCAGAGACCAGCAGAGACCAGCAGAGACCAGCAGAGACCAGCAGAGACCACCAGAGACCACCAGAGACCACCGGAGACCAGCAGAGACCAGCAGAGACCAGCAGAGACCAGCAGAGACCACCAGAGACCACCAGAGACCACCAGAGACCAGCAGAGACCAGCAGAGACCACCAGAGACCAGCAGAGACCACCAGAGACCAGCAGAGACCAGCAGAGACCAGCAGAGACCAGCAGAGACCACCAGAGACCAGCAGAGACCACCAGAGACCAGCAGAGACCAGCAGAGACCACCGGAGACCAGCAGAGACCACCGGAGACCAGCAGAGACCAGCAGAGACCACCGGAGACCAGCAGAGACCACCGGAGACCAGCAGAGACCACCAGAGACCAGCAGAGACCACCAGAGACCAGCAGAGACCAGCAGAGACCAGCAGAGACCAGCAGAGACCACCAGAGACCAGCAGAGACCACCAGAGACCAGCAGAGACCAGCAGAGACCACCGGAGACCAGCAGAGACCACCGGAGACCAGCAGAGACCACCGGCGAGTTTGTTGAGCGACAGACACACTGAGGTTGATGGTTCAACGCTGCAGGACTTGAGTGTGAAACATGTCAGTGACTTGAGTGCACACACACACACACACACACACACACACACACACACACACACACACACACACACACACACACACACACACACACACACACACACACACACACACACTCACGACGAGTCAACCTCGTGACTCATGGATCATAGAAAAACGTCTTCATGACTCATGGATCCTGCAGACGAGTCAGAAGAACGCTATATTGTGCTCTGGTTACGAGGCTTTGATTGCAGATTACGGCGCCATCTGTGGTCATCATGGAGCATCATGTCCAGACAGGAAACATCTTTGAAGACGTGTTGCTCTGGAGGACGACGGTCCCAGTGGGTCGACCGGAGCTGGTTCTGATCCTGCTGGTGGTTCAGTGGATGAAGACTTCATGAGAAGATCTTCTCTGATCAGATGGTCTTTGACCAGTTGAGTGGATCCAGGCTGGATATCTTTTAGTATTTTATTCTTTAATATTCTATACTACAGTATTCCATACTTTAATATTCTATACTTCAATATTCCATACTTTAATATTCCATACTTTAATATTCCATACTTCTATGTTTTATTCTTAAATATTCTATACTACAATATTACATACTTTAATATTCTATACTACAGTATACCATACTTCAATATTCCATCCTTATATATTTTATTCTTCAATATATCATACTTCAATATCCATACTACAGTATTCTATACTTCAGTATTCCATACTTCAATATTCTGTACTTCAATATTCCATACTACAATATTCCATACTTTAATATTCTATACTAAAGTATACCATACTTCAATATTCCATACTTTAATATTCCATACTTCATTATTCCATACTTAAATATTCCATACTTCAATATTCTATACTACAGTATTCCATACTTCAATATTCCATACTTCCATATTCTTCAATATTCCATATTTCAATATTCTATACTTCAATATTCCATAATTTAATATTCTATACTACAGTATACCATACTTCAATATTCCATACTTCAATATTCCATACTTTGATATTCTATATTACAGTATTCTATAGTTCAGTATTCTTCAATACTCCATACTTTAATATTCTATACTGCAGTATTCTATAGTTCAGTATTCTTCAATATTCCATACTTCAATATTCCATAGTACAGTATTCCATACTTCAATATTCCATAGTACAGTATTCTATAGTTCAGTAGTCTTCATTACTCAATACTTTAACATTCTATACTGTAGTTTTCTATAGTTAAGTATTCTTCAATATTCAATACTTCAATATACTTCAATATTCAATACTTCAATATACTTCAATATTCCATACTTCAATACACTTCAATATTCCATACTACAGTATTCTATACATATTTCAATATTCCATACTTCAATATTCTATACTACAGTATTCCATACTTTAATATTCTGTACTACAGTATTCCATACTTCAATATTCCATACTTGAATATTCTATACTAGAGTATTCCATACTTCAATATTCCATACTTCTATATTTTATTCTTCAATATTCCATATTTCAATATTCCATACTACAGTATTCTATAGTTCAGTATTGTTCAATACTCCATACTTTAATATTCTATACTACAGTATTCTATAGTTCAGTATTCTTCAATATTCCATACTTTAATATTCCATATGTCAATATTCCATACTTCAATATACTTGAATATTCTTCAATATTCTTCAATAAACATCAATATACTTGAATATTCTTCAATATTCCATACTTCGATATACTTCAATATTCCATACCACAGTATTCCATACTTCAATATTCTTCAATATTCCATACTTCAATATACTTCAATATTCCATACTTCAATATACTTCAATATTCCATATTTCAATATACTTCAATATACTTCAATATTCCATACTTCAATATACTTAAATATTCCATAATTCAATATTCCATACTTCAATATTCCATACTTTAATATACTTCAATATTCCATACTTCAATATTCCATACTTCAGTATTCCATACTTCAATATACTTCAATATTCCATACTTCAATTATCCATACTTCAATATTCCATACTTCATGTACTTCAATATACTTCAATATTCCATACTTCAATATTCCATACTTCAATATACTTCAATATTCCATATTTCAATATACTTTAATATACTTCAATATTCCATACTTCAATATACTTCAATATTCCATAATTCAATATTCCTTACTTCAATATACTTCAATATTCCATACTTCAATATTCCATACTTCAATATTCCATACTTCAATATTCCATACTTCAATATACTTCAATATTCTTCAATATTCCATACTTCAATATACTTCAATATTCCATACTTCAATTATCCATACTTCATGTACTTCAATATACTTCAATATTCCATACTTCAATCTACTTCAATATTCCATACTTCAATATACTTCAATATTCCATACTTTAATATTCCATACTTCAATATACTTCAATATTCCATACTCCAATATACTTCAATATTCCATACTTTAATATTCCATACTTCAATATACTTCAATATTCCATACTTCAATATACTTCAATATTCCATACTTTAATATTCCATACTTCAATTATCCATAATTCAATATTCCATACTTCAATATTCCATACTTCAATTATCCATAATTCAATATTCCATACTTCATGTACTTCAATATTCCATACTTCAATATTCTTCAATATTTCATACTTCAATATACTTCAATATACTTCAATATACTTCAATATTCCATACTTCAATATACTTCAATATTCCATACTTCAATATTCTTCAATATTCCATACTTCAATATACTTCAATATTCCATACTTCAATATACTTCAATATTCCATATTTCAATATACTTTATTATTTCATACTTCAATATACTTCAATATTCCATACTTCAATATTCCATACTTTAATATACTTCAATATTCCATACTTCAATATTCCATACTTCAGTATTCCATACTTCAATATACTTCAATATTCCATACTTCAATTATCCATACTTCAATATTCCATACTTCATGTACTTCAATATACTTCAATATTCCATACTTCAATATTCCATACTTCAATATTCCATACTTCAATATACTTCAATATTCCATATTTCAATATACTTTAATATACTTCAATATTCCATACTTCAATATACTTCAATATTCCATAATTCAATATTCCTTACTTCAATATACTTCAATATTCCATACTTCAATATTCCATACTTCAATATTCCATACTTCAATATACTTCAATATTCTTCAATATTCCATACTTCAATATACTTCAATATTCCATACTTCAATTATCCATACTTCATGTACTTCAATATACTTCAATATTCCATACTTCAATCTACTTCAATATTCCATACTTCAATATACTTCAATATTCCATACTTTAATATTCCATACTTCAATATACTTCAATATTCCATACTCCAATATACTTCAATATTCCATACTTTAATATTCCATACTTCAATATACTTCAATATTCCATACTTAAATATACTTCAATATTCCATACTTTAATATTCCATACTTCAATTATCCATAATTCAATATTCCATACTTCAATTATCCATAATTCAATATTCCATACTTCATGTACTTCAATATTCCATACTTCAATATTCTTCAATATTTCATACTTCAATATACTTCAATATACTTCAATATACTTCAATATTCCATACTTCAATATACTTCAATATTCCATACTTCAATATTCTTCAATATTCCATACTTCAATATACTTCAATATTCCATACTTCAATATACTTCAATATTCCATATTTCAATATACTTTAATATTTCATACTTCAATATACTTCAATATTCCATAATTCAATATTCCATACTTCAATATACTTCAATATTCCATACTTCAATATTCTTCAATATTCTTCAATATTCCATACTTCAATATACTTCAATATTCCATACTTCAATTATCCATACTTCAATATTCCATACTTCATGTACTTCAATATACTTCAATATTCCATACTTCAATATACTTCAATATTCTTCAATATACTTCAATATTCTTCAATATACTTCAATATACTTCAATATTCTTCAATATTCTTCAATATACTTCAATATTCTTCAATATACTTCAATATACTTCAATATATACTAATACCCGCGGCTCCTCATGTCAGCACAGATCTCAGCTCATGAGGCGACGGTTCAGGATGAAGAGAATCTTTGTCTTAATAAGATCTGATAAGACTGAGGAGGAAACACTTACATTACGACCACCTGCAGGTTCAGATTAGATCTGTGTGGCAACAAACACTCGTCTATTCATCCCTTGTTCTGACGCTGGTTCGTGATGTCAGAAGATGAAGTGATGAAGAAGGAAGAGACGATGATGTCACAACATTTGACTCGTTTACTACAGTTTTTCATCGATGGATGGATGGATGGATGGATGGATGGATGGATGGATGGATGGATGGATGGATGGATGGATGGATGGATGGATGGATGGTTGGATGGATGGATGGAGGGATGGATGGATGGACGGACGGACGGACGGACGGTTGGATGGAGGGATGGATGGATGGTTGGATGGATGGATGGATGGATGGATGGATGGATGGATGGATGGATGGATGGATGGATGGATGGATGGATGGTTGGATGGATGGATGGATGGATGGATGGATGGATGGATGGATGGATGGATGGATCGATGGATGGATGGTTGGATGGATGGATGGATGGATGGATGGATGGATGGATGGATGGATGGATGGATGGATGGATGGATGGATGGATGGATGGATGGATGGATGGATGGATGGATGGATGGATGCAGAAAGTCATGAAGAAAGGAGTGATGAAAAAGGGATGCATGTGAAAGTAAAGATGGAAGGGTGTGATGAAGATTCAAAGATTTTCATCCTGTCAATCCACATGTCTTGCATCTCTCCTGGTCGCCGTGGTAACGTTGCTAACAAGTGACTTAGCATCTGGATTAGCCTGTGATCTGCATGAAAGATGTTTGCTAACCGTTAGCATCTCTGCTAACAAACTCCCACCTATGAAGTTCAGATCCTCGACTCTCTCGCTCCGACATGATCTGATGTCATCAAGGAGATGAAATCCCAGAACGCCATAATGACATCATCAGTCACAGCAGCCCAAATTGAAAAGCGGCAAACAAATGAAATATTCAACAACCTGAGCACCATGTCAGCCTCGCTCCCCCGCGCCCGCCTCAGGTGATTGATACCACGGAGGTGAGAGGAAGTCTGGTCCAGATGTTTCTGCAGACCAGGTGTGGAGTAGCAGAGAGAGTAAGTGTGTGCTAACGTTAGCTTCAGGCTAGTCAGCGGTTGCTAATGCTACAAACGTTTAAATACTTAAGTACTGGACAATACTACACATATATCCTTGTTACTAAACTATCACAACACCAGAGTCAAGTACTGGACAATACTACACATATATACTTGTTACTACACTATCACAACACCAGAGTCAAGTACTGGACAATACTACACATATATCCTTGTTACTACACTATCACAACACCAGAGTCAAGTACTGGACAATACTACACATATATACTTGTTACTACACTATCACAACACCAGAGTCAAGTACTGGACAATACTACACATATATCCTTGTTACTAAACTATCACAACACCAGAGTCAAGTACTGGACAATACTACACATATATACTTGTTACTACACTATCACAACACCAGATTCAAGTACTGGACAATACTACACATATATCCTTGTCACTACACTATCACAACACCAGAGTCAAGTACTGGACAATACTACACATATATACTTGTTACTACACTATCACAACACCAGAGTCAAGTACTGGACAATACTACACATATATACTTGTTACTACACTATCACAACACCAGAGTCAAGTACTGGACAATATTACACATATATACTTGTTACTACACTATCACAACACCAGAGTCAAGTACTGGACAATACTACACATATATACTTGTTACTACACTATCACAACACCAGAGTCAAGTACTGGACAATACTACACATATATACTTGTCACTACACTATCACAACACCAGAGTCAAGTACTGGACAATACTAC
>NC_141823.1:1566152-1583102 GCF_982586985.1 Callionymus lyra
CTAACATAATGTGAGCTAACATAGCATAAGCTAATATAATATGAGCTAACATAGCATAAGCTAATATAACGTGAGCTAACATAGCATAAGCTTACATAATGTGAGCTAGTATAACTTGAGCTAACATAACTTGAGCTAACATAGCATAAGCTAACATAATGTCAGCTAATATAACTTGAGCTAACTTAATGTGAGCTAATATAACTTGACCTAACATAACTTGAGCTAACATAGCATAAGCTAATATAACGTGAGCTAACATAGCATAAGCTAACATAATGTTAGCTAATATAACTTGAGCTAACTTAATGTGAGCTAATATAACTTGACCTAACATAACTTGAGCTAACATAGCATAAGCTAATATAACGTGAGCTAACATAGCATAAGCCAACATAATGTCAGCTAATATAACTTGAGCTAACTTAATGTGAGCTAATATAACCTTACCTAACATAACTTGAGCTAACATAGCATAAGCTAATATAACGTGAGCTAACATAGCATAAGCTAACATAATGTTAGCTAATATAACTTGAGCTGGCATAACTTGAGCTAACAGCTAACTACTTTTAGTAGAAAAGTGAAGTCGGTAAACAATGTTCTGTATCAGTAGAAGTTAGCTTGAACTACTGTGAGCTAACGCTACAGTGACTACTACATACCAAACAAAGTTTCCTTCTCTTATATATAATGTATTTAATTATAAAGTCAATCTAATCTAATGACTAATTAACTAATAACTAATAATCTCGCGACATTTGCATCGACATGATTTCATGCTATGAGCTACGCAACCGTTCAAAGGCTAATAAATGTTCCGCGATGTTCAGGAGACGCATGAAAGGTAGGTTAGCATCTGGGTTAGCATCTAGGTTAGCATCTAGGTTAGCATCTGGGTTAGCATCTAGGTTAGCATCTAGGTTAGCATCAGGTACTTGACTGAGTACCACTGAGTAAGTTAGTATTTTATATTTGTTGACATATAAACACTGACGACTCTTTGAATATAAGCATCAGATAAACTTCATCATCTACTATGACCCTGGAGGGAAGTGACGTCATCTGCCGCCCCAGAAACTGGGGAACCCTGATCCTCATCCTCACGCCACAAGTGACTCCAGCACCAGCGCGGCTCGACAGCGCCCCCTGGCCCGCAGTTCCGCGTCTCGTCCGCGGCAGAATCCGCAGCGTCCCGCGCGCGCGTGGGCCCGCGGTGCCGCACCGGCAACTTTGGCGGCCGCGGATCCGCATCAAGTTGCGGAACCAACAAGTCCACGAGCTGTACTCACATGGACGAGATGTTCTGGAGCAGGTCCGCGAGGTCCGCTCCGGTTCCGTTCCCGCCGGAGTCCTGCACCGCCAGCAGCGGGAAGAAGCCGCTGAAGGACCGGTTGCAGAAGATCTCGCTGGACGAGCAGGAGCAGGTCGGGGGGCAGTCCAGCACCGAGCCCAGGTAGTCCCGGAACACGCTCATCAGGAACAGAACCCGCCACCAGTCGATCCGGGTCGAGCGAGGGAACAGATCCATGATGAAGGAGGAGAGGAGGAGAGGAGGAGAGGAGGAGAGGAGGAGAGGAGGAGAGGAGGAGAGGAGGAGAGGAGGAGAGGAGGAGAGGAGGAGAGGAGGAGAGGAGGATCACAGAGCAGCCTCTGTGCGTCTCCTGGACCAGCAGAACCAAAAGCCTCCTCCGACCAGAACCTCCGAACCAAAGCTGGAACCCACAGGACGGACCGGGAGGAGAAGATGCGGATCCGCGCCTCGATGCTGCCTCTCGATCATCGTCCGCGCGAGTCGACGAGCGCGAGTCCCTCCTCCCTCACACCTGCGCGTGCGCGTGGCGGTGCGCGGCCGAGCGCGTGCGTTCAGCGCGTGTGCTTTTTGTGTGTCTGAGAGAGTGTGTGTGTGTCTGCGTGTATATGAGAGAGAGTGTGTGTATGAGAGAGTGTGTGTGTGTCTGCGTGTGTATGAGAGAGAGTGTGCGTATGAGAGTGTGTGTGTGTGTCTGCGTGTGTATGAGAGAGAGTGTGTGTGTGTGTCTGCGTGTGTATGAGAGAGAGTGTGTGTGTGTGTGCATGTGTATGTATATGAGAGAGTGTGTGTGTGTGTGTGTATGTGCATGTATATGAGAGAGTGTGTGTGTGTGTGTGTATGTGCATGTGTGTGTATATGAGAGAGAGTGTGTGTGTGCATGTGTGTGTATATGAGAGAGAGAGTGTGTGTGTGTGTGTGCATGTGTGTGTATATGAGAGAGAGAGTGAGTGTGTGTGCATGTGTGTGTATATGAGAGAGAGTGTGTGTGCATGTGTGTGTATATGAGAGAGAGTGTGTGTGTGTGTGTGTGTGTGCATGTGTGTGTATATGAGAGAGAGTGTGTGTGTGTGTGTGTGTGTGCATGTGCATGTATATAAGAGAGAGTGTGTGTGTGTGCATGTGTGCATGTATATAAGAGAGAGTGTGTGCGTGTGTGTATGAGAGTGTGTGTGTGTGTGTGTGTGTGTATAAATGAGAGAGTGTGTGTATGTGAGTGTATGTATGAGAGTGTGTGTGTGTGTGTGTGTGTAAATGAGAGAGTGTGTGTATGTGAGTGTGTGTATGAGAGTGTGTGTGCATGTGTGCGTGTAAATGAGAGAAGGTGTGTGTGTGCATGTGTGTGCATGAGAGAGAGTGTGTGTGTGTGTCTTTGAGAGAGAGTGTAAGTGTGTGTGTGTGTATGAGAAAGTGTGTGTGTGTGACGAGAGAGAGAGAGAGACAGAATACATGTCCCACATACATGCACACAAACATACTGTTACACACTCTCTCTCAAACACACACACACACACCTTCTCTCAGACACATATATGTCAACATCAAAGTATACAAACATGTATTTAAACACTGCACCTCATAATGGCGGCCGTAGGCTGCGACGCAGGAAGCAGGTCTGGAGTCAAACCATCAACCTCATGGTTCAGAGACGCTGACATGTTTTATTGATCACTGATTGGTTCAGCAGTCGATGATGTCACAGCTGCTGATACACTGAAGGAGTCGCACATGAATGACACAATTCAGACCATACAGACACACACACTCACACACACACACACACACAGACACACACACACACAGACACACACACACGCACACACACGCACACAGACACACACACGCACACACACACACACGCACACACACAGACACACACACGCACACACACACGCACACACACAGACACACACGCACACACACACACGCACACACACAGACACACGCACACACACGCACGCACACACACAGACCCACACACGCACACACACAAACACACACACGCACACGCACGCACACACACAGACCCACACACGCACACACACAAACACACACACACACACGCACACACACACACACACCGAACCCACGCACACACACAGACACACACACGCACACAAACACACACACAAACACACACACATACATACACACACATGCACACACACACATAGACACATGCTCACATATATATCCTCACACAAGTACACATTCACACACACACACACACACATGTGTGACTCTTGATATGACTCCTGATGTGACTCTTGATATGACTCCTGATATGACTCTTGATGTGACTCCTGATATGACTCTTGATGTGACTCCTGATATGACTCCTGATGTGACTCCAGATGTGACTCTTGATATGAGTCCTGATGTGACTCCTGATGTGACTCCTGATGTGAGTCCTGATGTGACTCCTCATATGACTCCTGATGTGACTCCTGATGTGACTCCTCATATGACTCCTGATGTGACTCCTGATATGAGTCCTGATGTGAGTCCTGATGTGACTACTGATATGACTCCTGATATGACTCCTGATGTGACTCCTGATGTGACTCCTGATGTGACTCCTCGTGTGACTCTTGATATGACTCCTGATATGACTCTTGATGTGACTACTGATGTGACTCCTGATGTGACTCCTCATGTGACTCTTGATATGACTCCTGATGTGACTCCTGATGTGACTCCTCATGTGACTCTTGATATGACTCTTGATATGACTCCTGATATGACTCTTGATGTGACTCCTGATGTGACTCCAGATGTGACTCTTGATATGACTCCTGATGTGACTCCTGATATGAGTCCTGATGTGAGTCCTGATGTGACTCCTCATGTGACTCCTCATGTGACTCTTGATATGACTCCTGATGTGACTCCTCATGTGACTCTTGATATGACTCCTGATGTGACTCCTGAATTGAGTCCTGATATGAGTCCTGATGTGACTCCTGATATGACTTCTGATATGAGTCCTGATGTGACTCCTGATGTGACTCCTGATGTGACTCCTGATATGAGTCCTGATGTGACTCCTGATATGAGTCCTGATGTGACTCCAGATGTGACTCTTGATATGAGTCCTGATGTGACTCCTGATGTGACTCCTGATGTGAGTCCTGATGTGACTCCTCATATGACTCCTGATGTGACTCCTCATATGACTCCTGATATGAGTCCTGATGTGACTCCTCATATGACTCCTGATGTGACTCCTGATATGAGTCCTGATGTGAGTCCTGATGTGACTCCTGATATGACTCCTGATATGACTCCTGATGTGACTCCAGATATGACTCCTGATATGACTCCTGATGTGACTCCAGATGTGACTCTTGATATGAGTCCTGATGTGACTCCTGATGTGAATCCTGATGTGAGTCCTGATGTGACTCCTCATATGACTCCTGATGTGACTCCTGATATGAGTCCTGATGTGAGTCCTGATGTGACTACTGATATGACTCCTGATATGACTCCTGATGTGACTCCTGATGTGACTCCTGATGTGACTCCTCGTGTGACTCTTGATATGACTCCTGATGTGACTCCTCATGTGACTCTTGATATGACTCTTGATATGACTCCTGATATGACTCTTGATGTGACTACTGATGTGACTCCTGATGTGACTCCTCATGTGACTCTTGATATGACTCTTGATATGACTCCTGATATGACTCTTGATGTGACTCCTGATGTGACTCCAGATGTGACTCTTGATATGACTCCTGATGTGACTCCTCATATGACTCCTGATGTGACTCCTGATATGAGTCCTGATGTGAGTCCTGATGTGACTCCTCATGTGACTCCTCATGTGACTCTTGATATGACTCCTGATGTGACTCCTGATGTGACTCCTCATGTGACTCTTGATATGACTCTTGATATGACTCCTGATATGACTCTTGATGTGACTCCTGATGTGACTCCAGATGTGACTCTTGATATGACTCCTGATGTGACTCCTCATATGACTCCTGATGTGACTCCTGATATGAGTCCTGATGTGAGTCCTGATGTGACTCCTCATGTGACTCCTCATGTGACTCTTGATATGACTCCTGATGTGACTCCTCATGTGACTCCTCATGTGACTCTTGATATGACTCCTGATGTGACTCCTGAATTGAGTCCTGATATGAGTCCTGATGTGACACCTGATATGACTTCTGATATGAGTCCTGATGTGACTCCTGATGTGACTCCTGATATGAGTCCTGATGTGACTCCTGATATGAGTCCTGATGTGACTCCTGATATGAGTCCTGATGTGACTCCTGATATGAGTCCTGATGTGAGTCCTGATGTGACTCCTGATGTGACTCCTGATATGACTCCTGATATGACTCCTGATGTGACTCCTGATGTGACTCCTCATATGACTCCTGATATGAGTCCTGATGTGACTCCTGATGTGACTCCTGATATGACTCCTGATGTGACTCCTCATATGACTCCTGATGTGACTCCTGATATGACTCCTGATATGACTCCTCATATGACTCCTGATATGAGTCCTGATGTGACTCCTGATGTGACTCCTGATATGACTCCTGATGTGACTCCTCTTATGACTCCTCATATGACTCCTGATATGAGTCCTGATGTGACTCCTGATGTGACTCCTGATATGACTCCTGATGTGACTCCTCATATGACTCTTGATATGACTCCTGATATGACTCCTGATATGAGTCCTGATGTGACTCCTGATATGACTCCTGATGTGACTCCTCATATGACTCCTGATGTGACTCCTGATGTGACTCTTGATATGACTCCTGATGTGACTCCTCATATGACTCCTGATGTGACTCCTGATATGAGTCCTGATATGAGTCCTGATGTGACTCCTGATGTGACTCCTGATGTGACTCCTCATATGACTCCTGATGTGACTCCTCATATGACTCCTGGTGTGACTCCTGATGTGAATCTTGATATGAGTCCTGATGTGACTCCTGATATGAGTCCTGATGTGACTCCTGATGTGACTCCTGATGTGACTCCTCATATGACTCCTGATGTGACTCCTGATGTGACTCCTGATGTGACTCTTGATATGACTCCTGATGTGACTCCTCATATGACTCCTGATGTGACTCCTGATATGAGTCCTGATATGAGTCCTGATGTGACTCCTGATGTGACTCCTGATGTGACTCCTCATATGACTCCTGGTGTGACTCCTGATGTGACTCTTCATATGACTCCTGATGTGACTCCTGATGTGACTCCTGATGTGACTCCTGATGTGACTCCTGATGTGACTCCTGATATGAGTCCTGATGTGACTCCTGATGTGACTCCTCATATGACTCCTGATGTGACTCCTGATGTGACTCTTGATATGACTCCTGATGTGACTCCTCATATGACTCCTGATGTGACTCCTGATATGAGTCCTGATATGAGTCCTGATGTGACTCCTGATGTGACTCCTGATGTGACTCCTCATATGACTCCTGATGTGACTCCTGGTGTGACTCCTGATGTGACTCTTGATATGAGTCCTGATGTGACTCCTGATGTGACTCCTGATATGAGTCCTGATGTGACTCCTGATGTGACTCCTGATATGACTCCTGATGTGACTCCTGATGTGACTCCTCATATGACTCCTGATATGAGTCCTGATGTGACTCCTGATGTGACTCCTGATATGAGTCCTGATGTGACTCCTGATGTGACTCCTGATGTGACTCCTCATATGACTCCTGATGTGACTCCTGATGTGACTCCTGATGTGACTCCTCATATGAGTCCTGATGTGACTCCTGATGTGACTCCTGATGTGACTCCTCATATGACTCCTGATGTGACTCCTGATGTGACTCCTCATATGACTCCTGATGTGACTCCTGATGTGACTCCTGATGTGACTCCTGATGTGACTCCTGATGTGACTCCTCATATGACTCCTGATATGACTCTTGATGTGACTCCTGATGTGACTCCTGATGTGACTCCTGATGTGACTCCTCATATGAGTCCTGATGTGACTCCTGATGTGACTCCTGATATGACTCTTGATGTGACTCCTGATGTGACTCCTGATGTGACTCCTGATATGAGTCCTGATGTGACTCCTGATGTGACTCCTGATGTGACTCCTGATGTGACTCCTGATGTGACTCCTCATATGAGTCCTGATGTGACTCCTGATGTGACTCCTGATATGACTCTTGATGTGACTCCTGATGTGACTCCTGATATGAGTCCTGATGTGACTCCTGATGTGACTCCTGACATGAGTCCTGATGTGACTCCTGATGTGACTCCTGATGTGACTCCTGATGTGACTCCTCATATGAGTCCTGATGTGACTCCTGATGTGACTCCTGATATGACTCTTGATGTGACTCCTGATGTGACTCCTGATGTGACTCCTGATATGAGTCCTGATGTGACTCCTGATGTGACTCCTGATGTGACTCCTGATGTGACTCCTGATGTGACTCCTCATATGAGTCCTGATGTGACTCCTGATGTGACTCCTGATATGACTCTTGATGTGACTCCTGATGTGACTCTTGATATGAGTCCTGATGTGACTCCTGATGTGACTCCTGATGTGACTCCTGATGTGACTCCTGATATGAGTCCTGATGTGACTCCTGATGTGACTCCTCATATGACTCCTGATGTGACTCCTGATGTGACTCCTGATATGAGTCCTGATGTGACTCCTGATGTGACTCCTGATATGACTCCTGATGTGACTCCTGATATGAGTCCTGATGTGACTCCTGATGTGACTCCTGATGTGACTCCTCATATGACTCCTGATGTGACTCCTGATGTGACTCCTGATGTGACTCCTCATATGAGTCCTGATGTGACTCCTGATGTGACTCCTGATGTGACTCCTGATGTGACTCCTCATATGACTCCTGATGTGACTCCTGATGTGACTCCTGATGTGACTCCTCATATGAGTCCTGATGTGACTCCTGATGTGACTCCTGATGTGACTCCTCATATTACTCCTGATGTGACTCCTGATGTGACTCCTGATGTGACTCCTGATGTGACTCCTCATATGAGTCCTGATGTGACTCCTGATGTGACTCCTGATATGACTCTTGATGTGACTCCTGATGTGACTCCTGATGTGACTCCTGATATGACTCCTGATGTGACTCCTGATGTGACTCCTGATGTGACTCCTGATGTGACTCCTGATATGACTCCTGATGTGACTCCTGATGTGACTCCTGATATGACTCCTGATGTGACTCCTGATGTGACTCCTGATATGAGTCCTGATGTGACTCTTGATGTGACTCCTGATATGAGTCCTGATGTGACTCCTGATGTGACTCCTGATGTGACTCCTCATATGACTCCTGATGTGACTCCTGATGTGACTCCTGATATGACTCCTGATATGAGTCCTGATATGAGTCCTGATGTGACTCGTGCTTGCGACTCGATTGCTGGTGTATTTTTAGTTCCCTAAGATGCAGAAGTGGGTCACATGATTCCTCCTTTGTTCACTTAATCTTTGGACTTTTCTTTGTTTTTGCAGGAAAGACTCACTAGAGGATCCTCTGCTGCTCCACAGAGTAACTCATGACAAGAGACTCGAGTCTTTGACTCACTGACATGAACGAATCAGAGACTGACTCGAGTCTTTGACTCACTGACATGAACGAATCATTTTAGTTTTTAACAACTTCGTTTTTTTCACGAAAAAATAATGGAAAAATAAACACAGCACTGCAGTTGATGCACAACACAAGGAAGGAAGTGAGGGAACAAGAGGAGGAAACTCAGTTAATATGAGGAATGAAGTCAGGGAACACAAGGAAGGAAGTGAGGGAACAAGAGGAGGAAACTCAGTTAATATGAGGAATGAAGTCAGGGAACACAAGGAAGGAAGTGAGGGAACAAGAGGAGGAAACTCAGTTAATATGAGGAATGAAGTCAGGGAACACAAGGAAGGAAGTGAGGGAACAAGAGGAGGAAACTCAGTTAATATGAGGAATGAAGTCAGGGAACACAAGGAAGGAAGTGAGGGAACAAGAGGAGGAAACTCAGTTAATATGAGGAATGAAGTCAGGGAACACAAGGAAGGAAGTGAGGGAACAAGAGGAGGAAACTCAGTTAATATGAGGAATGAAGTCAGGGAACACAAGGAAGGAAGTGAGGGAACAAGAGGAGGAAACTCAGTTAATATGAGGAATGAAGTCAGGGAACACAAGGAAGGAAGTGAGGGAACAAGAGGAGGAAACTCAGTTAATATGAGGAATGAAGTCAGGGAACACAAGGAAGGAAGTGAGGGAACAAGAGGAGGAAACTCAGTTAATATGAGGAATGAAGTCAGGGAACACAAGGAAGGAAGTGAGGGAACAAGAGGAGGAAACTCAGTTAATATGAGGAATGAAGTCAGGGAACACAAGGAAGGAAGTGAGGGAACAAGAGGAGGAAACTCAGTTAATATGAGGAATGAAGTCAGGGAACACAAGGAAGGAAGTGAGGGAACAAGAGGAGGAAACTCAGTTAATATGAGGAATGAAGTCAGGGAACACAAGGAAGGAAGTGAGGGAACAAGAGGAGGAAACTCAGTTAATATGAGGAATGAAGTCAGGGAACACAAGGAAGGAAGTGAGGGAACAAGAGGAGGAAACTCAGTTAATATGAGGAATGAAGTCAGGGAACACAAGGAAGGAAGTGAGGGAACAAGAGGAGGAAACTCAGTTAATATGAGGAATGAAGTCAGGGAACACAAGGAAGGAAGTGAGGGAACAAGAGGAGGAAACTCAGTTAATATGAGGAATGAAGTCAGGGAACACAAGGAAGGAAGTGAGGGAACAAGAGGAGGAAACTCAGTTAATATGAGGAATGAAGTCAGGGAACACAAGGAAGGAAGTGAGGGAACAGATGGAAAGAAGTAAGGGAACATAAGGAAGGAAGTGAGTGATTTAGATAAAGGAGGTGAGAGAACAAGAGAAAGGGAGTCAGGGAACATGTGGAAAGAAGTGACGGAACAAGTAGAAGAAAATAAAGGAACAAGAAGAGAAAACGAAGGTAACGTGAGGAATAAGGTCAGGGAACATGAGGACGGAGGTCAGGTAACACCAGGAAGGATGTCAGGGAACATGAGGAAGGAAGTGATGGAACATGAATGAAAGAAAGTGAGTAAACACAAAGAAGGAAGTAAAGAAAGACAAAAAAGGAAGTGAGGGAAAATAAAAAAAGGAAGTGAGTAAACACAATTTAGGAAGTGAGGGAACACAAAGAATGAAGTAAAGAAACAAAAAATGAAGTCAGGGAACATGTGGAAGAAGTCAGTCAAGTTCTTCTGGTGATTCTCTCATGATCTCCAGAACTCCACGATTGTTCTTCTTCGACTCGTCCTCCACGTCTGCAGGAGGTCCGTTCAGGGAGCGAGTCCTGCAGCCTCGTGAGTCTCAGTCAGTAAGTGTGATGGATGGACTCGTTTCCAGAGGCAGTGACTCTCCAGGAGGTTCTGGTCCTTTAATGTCTTTTGATGGAGACTCGAACCCACGTCCAGCACTGACACACAAACTACACTGTTACACAATCTACACTGATACACAAACTACACTGACACACAAACTACACTGATACACAATCTACACTGATACACAATCTACACTGATACACAAACTACACTGACACACAAACTACACTGACACACAAACTACACTGATACACAAACTACACTGTTACACAATCTACACTGATACACAAACTACACTGTTACACAAACTACACTGACACACAAACTACACTGTTACACAATCTACACTGATACACAAACTACACTGATACACAATCTACACTGATACACAATCTACACTGATACACAAACTACACTGATACACAAACTACACTGATACACAATCTACACTGATACACAAACTACACTGATACACAATCTACACTGATACACAATCTACACTGATACACAAACTACACTGATACACAAACTACACTGATACACAATCTACACTGATACACAAACTACACTGATACACAATCTACACTGATACACAATCTACACTGATACACAATCTACACTGATACACAAACTACACTGATACACAATCTACACTGATACACAATCTACACTGATACACAAACTACACTGATACACAATCTACACTGATACACAATCTACACTGATACACAAACTACACTGATACACAAACTACACTGATACACAATCTACACTGATACACAAACTACACTGATACACATTCTACACTGTTACACAATCTACACTGATACACAAACTACACTGATACACAATCTACACTGTTACACAATCTACACTGATACACAATCTACACTGATACACAGACTACACTGTTACACAAACTACACTGTTACACAATCTACACTGATACACAATCTACACTGATACACAAACTACACTGATACACAATCTACACTGATACACAATCTACACTGATACACAATCTACACTGATACACAATCTACACTGATACACAAACTACACTGATACACAATCTACACTGATACACAATCTACACTGTTACACAATCTACACTGATACACAAACTACGCTGATACACAATCTACACTGATACACAATCTACACTGATACACAATCTAAACTGTTACACAATCTACACTGTTACACAAACTACACTGATACACAAACTACACTGATAAAAAAAACACATGTGTAAACACACACATGGAAACACACACACACATTAAAACACACATGAATACACACTTTCTGTTGACAGCTGTCAATCACCTCTTGAGATCAGACCTGATCAGAGTCATCTTCTGTTGACAGCTGTCAATCACCTCTTGAGATCAGACCTGATCAGAGTCATCTTCTGTTGACAGCTGTCAATCACCTCTTGAGATCAGACCTGATCAGAGTCATCTTCTGTTGACAGCTGTCAATCACCTCTTGAGATCAGACCTGATCAGAGTCATCTTCTGTTGACAGCTGTCAATCACCTCTTGAGATCAGACCTGATCAGAGTCATCTTCTGCAGCCTCCTGGAGGACGAGGCCGTATGATTATGACCAGCTCACACTTCTGAGTCTCGCGGTGAAATGTCTTCAGACTGTGACGAGCGTCGTGGACTCAAAGCTGCTGTAATCTCTGGAGGAACAAACTGTGTGACAGAAACATGCAGACGAGGATCCACACACTCGGTGGAATGAGGACAGACTAGCTCAGCGCTGAGACGGAACATACCTCTGCCAAGGAGCCTCTCTGATGTGAAGCCAGTCAGTAAACACACGTTGATGTCGCAATGTTGCTCACGATTCATTTTGATAGTTTCATTTACAACTAACATGAAAATATTCATGTGATTGTTCATTTTTGTATTGCAATTAAACTTCCGGCCTCTAGATGGCAGCCGTCGTTACGTCCACGGCTATAGAAGATTGAAATCCAGGCGATAACTGAGGACGAGAGGATACAGTGACTCCAGCAAGATGAAGGAACTGATGAAATGTGGAAAGAATGAAGGGAAGAAGAGGCAAGAAGAGAGTGAACAAGGAAGAAGGAAGTTAGGGAAGAAAAGAAAGGAAGTGAGGGAACATGAGAAAGGAAAGAGGTGAACCTAGGAAGTGAAGGAACATGTTGAAGGAAGTAGGGAACAAGAGAAAGGCATTGAGCAAACATTAGGGGAAAAAGTGATGGTCAATGAGGAAGGAAGTAAGGAAACCAGAGGAAGGAAGTGATGGTCAATGAGGAAGGAAGTAAGGAAACCAGAGGAAGGAAGTGATGGTCAATGAGGAAGGAAGTAAGGAAACCAGAGGAAGGAAGTGATGGTCAATGAGGAAGGAAGTAAGGAAACCAGAGGAAGGAAGTGATGGTCAATGAGGAAGGAAGTAAGGAAACCAGAGGAAGGAAGTGATGGTCAATGAGGAAGGAAGGAAGGACACCAGAGGAAGGAAGTGATGGTCAATGAGGAAGGAAGTAAGGAAACCAGAGGAAGGAAGTGATGGTCAATGAGGAAGGAAGTAAGGAAACCAGAGGAAGGAAGTGATGGTCAATGAGGAAGGAAGTAAGGAAACCAGAGGAAGGAAGTGATGGTCAATGAGGAAGGAAGTAAGGAAACCAGAGGAAGGAAGTGATGGTCAATGAGGAAGGAAGTAAGGAAACCAGAGGAAGGAAGTGATGGTCAATGAGAAAGGAAGTAAGGAAACCAGAGGAAGGAAGTGATGGTCAATGAGGAAGGGAGTAAGGAAACCAGAGGAAGGAAGTGATGGTCAATGAGAAAGGAAGTAAGGAAACCAGAGGAAGGAAGTGATGGTCAATGAGGAAGGAAGTAAGGAAACCAGAGGAAGGAAGTGATGGTCAATGAGGAAGGAAGTAAGGAAACCAGAGGAAGGAAGTGATGGTCAATGAGAAAGGAAGTAAGGAAACCAGAGGAAGGAAGTGATGGTCAATGAGGAAGGGAGTAAGGAAACCAGAGGAAGGAAGTGATGGTCAATGAGAAAGGAAGTAAGGAAACCAGAGGAAGGAAGTGATGGTCAATGAGGAAGGAAGTAAGGAAACCAGAGGAAGGAAGTGATGGTCAATGAGGAAGGAAGTAAGGAAACCAGAGGAAGGAAGTGATGGTCAATGAGGAAGGAAGTAAGGAAACCAGAGGAAGGAAGTGATGGTCAATGAGAAAGGAAGTAAGGAAACCAGAGGAAGGAAGTGATGGTCAATGAGGAAGGGAGTAAGGAAACCAGAGGAAGGAAGTGATGGTCAATGAGAAAGGAAGTAAGGAAACCAGAGGAAGGAAGTGATGGTCAATGAGGAAGGAAGTAAGGAAACCAGAGGAAGGAAGTGATGGTCAATGAGGAAGGAAGTAAGGAAACCAGAGGAAGGAAGTGATGGTCAATGAGGAAGGAAGTAAGGAAACCAGAGGAAGGAAGTGATGGTCAATGAGGAAGGAAGTAAGGAAACCAGAGGAAGGAAGTGATGGTCAATGAGGAAGGAAGGAAGGAAACCAGAGGAAGGAAGTGATGGTCAATGAGGAAGGAAGGAAGGAAACCAGAGGAAGGAAGTGATGGTCAATGAGGAAGGAAGTAAGGAAACCAGAGGAAGGAAGTGATGGTCAATGAGGAAGGAAGGAAGGAAACCAGAGGAAGGAAGTGATGGTCAATGAGGAAGGAAGGAAGGACACCAGAGGAAGGAAGTGATGGTCAATGAGGAAGGAAGTAAGGAAACCAGAGGAAGGAAGTGATGGTCAATGAGGAAGGAAGGAAGGAAACCAGAGGAAGGAAGTGATGGTCAATGAGGAAGGAAGGAAGGAAACCAGAGGAAGGAAGTGATGGTCAATGAGGAAGGAAGGAAGGAAACCAGAGGAAGGAAGTGATGGTCAATGAGGAAGGAAGTAAGGAAACCAGAGGAAGGAAGTGATGGTCAATGAGGAAGGAAGTAAGGAAACCAGAGGAAGGAAGTGATGGTCAATGAGGAAGGAAGTAAGGAAACCAGAGGAAGGAAGGCTAGAGTTCTAATCATTAGTCAGCAGTAACAGAGAGCGACCTCTAGTGGATTCTAGTGAAGATGAAACTGTAGAAGCAGGAAGTTCTTCCTCTTGTTCTGATCATGTGACTCACAGAAGTTGTTTGGATCGTGGACTCGATCATCTCTTCTTCTCGTATCTCATCCAGGCAGCGTCGCTCTCCTCCACTGCTCTTCTTATTACACTCATTTCATCCGACACACTCCGCACACCAGTGTCTGTTGACTTCAGCGAGAATACATTTTCTACATTCACTCCCCTTACATTCACTCCCCCCTTATATTCACTCCCCTTACATTCACTCCCTTACATTCACTCCCCTTACATTCACTCCCCTTACATTCACTCCCCTTACATTCACTCCCCTTACATTCACTCCCCCTTACATTCACTCCCCTTACATTCACTCCCCTTACATTCACTCCCCTTACATTCACTCCCCCTTACATTCACTCCCCCTTACATTCATTCCCCCTTACATTCACTCCCCCTTACATTCACTCCCCTTACATTCACTCCCCTTACATTCACTCCCCCTTACATTCACTCCCCCTTACATTCACTCCCCTTACATTCACTCCCCCTTACATTCACTCCCCTTACATTCACTCCCCTTACATTAACTCCCCTTACATTCATTCCCCCTTACATTCACTCCCCCTTACATTCACTCCCCCTTATATTCACTCCCCCTTACATTCACTCCCCTTACATTCACTCCCCCTTACATTCACTCCCCTTACATTCACTCCCCCTTACATTCACTCCCCTTACATTCACTCCCCTTACATTCACTCCCCCTTACATTCACTCCCCTTACATTCACTCCCCCTTACATTCACTCCCCTTACATTCACTCCCCTTACATTCACTCCCCCTTACATTCACTCCCCTTACATTCATTCCCCCTTACATTCACTCCCCCTTACATTCACTCCCCCTTACATTCACTCCCCCTTATATTCACTCCCCCCTTATATTCACTCCCCCTTACATTCACTCCCCCTTACATTCACTCCCCCTTACATTCACTCCCCTTACATTCACTCCCCCTTACATTCACTCCCCTTACATTCACTCCCCTTACATTCACTCCCCTTACATTCACTCCCCCTTACATTCACTCCCCTTACATTCACTCCCCTTACATTCACTCCCCCTTACATTCACTCCCCTTACATTCATTCCCCCTTACATTCACTCCCCCTTACATTCACTCCCCCTTACATTCACTCCCCCTTATATTCACTCCCCCCTTATATTCACTCCCCCTTACATTCACTCCCCCCTTATATTCACTCCCCCTTACATTCACTCCCCCCTTATATTCACTCCCCCTTACATTCACTCCCCCTTATATTCACTCCCCCCTTATATTCACTCCCCCTTACATTCACTCCCCCCTTATATTCACTCCCCCTTACATTCACTCCCCCCTTATATTCACTCCCCCTTACATTCACTCCCCTTACATTCACTCCCCCCTTATATTCACTCCCCCCTTATATTCACTCCCCCTTACATTCACTCCCCCTTACATTCACTCCCCCTTACATTCACTCCCCCCTTACATTCACTCCCCCTTACATTCACTCCCCCTTACATTCACTCCCCCCTTATATTCACTCCCCCCTTATATTCACTCCCCCCTTATATTCACTCCCCCTTACATTCACTCCCCCTTACATTCACTCCCCCCTTATATTCACTCCCCCCTTATATTCACTCCCCCCTTATATTCACTCCCCCCTTATATTCACTCCCCCTTACATTCACTCCCCCTTACATTCACTCCCCCCTTATATTCACTCCCCCCTTATATTCACTCCCCCCTTATATTCACTCCCCCTTACATTCACTCCCCCTTACATTCACTCCCCCCTTATATTCACTCCCCCTTATATTCACTCCCCCCTTATATTCATTCCCCCTTACATTCACTCCCCCTTATATTCACTCCCCTTACATTCACTCCCCCTTACATTCACTCCCCCTTACATTCACTCCCCTTACATTCAATCCCCCTTACATTCACTCCCCCTTACATTCACTCCCCTTATATTCATTCCCCCTTACATTCACTCCCCCCTTATATTCACTCCCCTTACATTCACTCCCCCTTACATTCACTCC
>NC_141823.1:1583202-1585702 GCF_982586985.1 Callionymus lyra
CCCCTTACATTCACTCCCCTTACATCACTCCCCTTACATTCACTCCCCTTACATTCACTCCCCTTACATTCACACCCCTTACATTCACTCCCCCTTACATTCACTCCCCCTTACATTCACTCCCCTTACATTCACTCCCCTTACATTCACTCCCCTTACATTCACTCCCCTTACATTCACTCCCCTTATATTCACTCCCCTTACATTCACTCCCCTTACATTCACTCCCCTTACATTCACCTCCCCCTTACATTCACTCCCCCTTACATTCACTCCCCCTTACATTCACTCCCCCTTACATTCACTCCCCTTACATTCACTCCCCTTACATTCACTCCCCTTACATTCACTCCCCTTACATTCACTCCCCTTACATTCACTCCCCTTACATTCACTCCCCTTACATTCACTCCCCTTCCATTCACTCCCCCTTACATTCACTCCCCTTACATTCACTCCCCCTTACATTCACTCCCCCTTACATTCACTCCCCTTACATTCACTCCCCTTATATTCACTCCCCTTACATTCACTCCCCTTACATTCACTCCCCTTACATTCACTCCCCTTACATTCACTCCCCTTACATTCACTCCCCTTACATTCACTCCCCTTACATTCACTCCCCTTACATTCACTCCCCTTACATTCACTCCCCTTACATTCACTCCCCTTACATTCATTCCCCTTACATTCACTCCCCTTACATTCACTCCCCTTCCATTCACTCCCCTTCCATTCACTCCCCTTACATTCACTCCCCTTACATTCACTCCCCTTACATTCACTCCCCTTACATTCACTCCCCTTACATTCACTCCCCTTACATTCACTCCCCTTACATTCACTCCCCCTTACATTCACTCCCCTTACATTCACTCCCCTTACATTCACTCCCCCTTACATTCACTCCCCTTACATTCACTCCCCTTACATTCACTCCCCCTTACATTCACTCCCCTTACATTCACTCCCCTTACATTCACTCCCCTTACATTCACTCCCCCCTTATATTCACTCCCCCTTACATTCACCCCCTCCGTCTTAAACGGTCATTTTCTCCTCTAATCTTGTTTTCCTTCTTCTCTTCCCTCCATCGATCGACCAGCCTGACGATCAATACATTTCTGTAGATCACAGCGATGGCTGCTCCACCTCCCATGATGCCGTGCGGTTACGAAGCGAGGAGCTGATGGCGGCGGATCTTCAACACGTCTGGAGTCGTCAGTTGTTCATAGATGTGGTGACAACAGTGTCCACCAGGGGGCCTCGCACTGACTCACACCGCTGACTTATCGACTCTTATGTGAAGTTGAGTCGTTCTGTCAAAGTGACAAAAAAATGATTCACTTTTTGACTCGTGATGAGAAAGTGGAGCTAATGTCAGTTGTAGTTATGCTAACTGCTATCATGATGTTGTTATGCTAACTGTGATGCTATATGTTGTTATGATAACTATAATGCTATATGTTTTTATGCTAACTTTAATGCTAAATGTTGTTATGCTAACTTTAACGCTATATGTTGTTATGCTAACTTTAACGCTATATGTTGTTAGGCTAACTATAATGCTATATGTAGTTATGCTAACTGTAAGGCTATATGTTGTTATGCTAACTGTAAGGCTATATGTTGTTATGCTAACTTTAACGCTATATGTTGTTAGGCTAACTATAATGCTATATGTAGTTATGCTAACTGTAAGGCTATATGTTGTTATGCTAACTGTAAGGCTATATGTTGTTACACTAACTATAATGCTATATGTTGTTCAATAACTAGAATGCTAAATGTTGTTATGCTAACTATAATGCTCTATGTTGTTATGCTAACTATAATGTTATATGTTGTTACACTAACTATAACGTTATATGTTGTAATGATAACTATAATGCTATATGTTGTTCAATAACTAGAATGCTAAATGTTGTTATGCTAACTATAATGCTCTATGTTGTTATGCTAACTGTAATGCTATATGTTGTTACACTAACTATAACGTTATATGTTGTTATGATAACTATAATGTTATATGTTGTTACGCTAACTATAATGCTTGTTATGCTAACTATAATGCTATATGTTGTTATGCTAACTATAATGTTATATGTTGTTACGCTTCATCCTTCATCCCAACTGGTGTCAGGATATTTAACTCTCTACTTTAAATATCCTGATGCTAATCCGTAGTGTGTTTTTCTTCTCGTGTGCTTTTTATTTTATTTTCTTCCGTTTTTTATTTCTATTTTATTTTATTTTTATTCTATTTTATTTTGTTAATAGTGTCAAATTTCTAATTTTGTAAATAATTTGTATATTCTTAAGATCGTTTTTATTTTATTTTGTATTATCTCTTTTATTATTTCTTTTTCCTTGCACTTTATTTTTTCAACTGCGCTGTTGTGAAAGTGTTTCCCTCTGGATGAATAAAGCTTTTCTATCTATCTAACTATAATGCTATATATTCTTATGCTAACTATAATGCTATATGTTCTTATGC
>NC_141823.1:1590702-1605702 GCF_982586985.1 Callionymus lyra
TGTGTGTGTGTGTGTGTGTGTGTGTGTGTGAGTGTGTGTGTGTGTGAGTGTGTGTGTGTGTGTGTGTGTGTGTGTGTGTGTGTGTGTGTGTGTGTGTGTGTGTGTGAGTGTGTGTGTGTGTGAGTGTGTGTGTGTGTGTGTGTGTGTGTGTGTGTGTGTGTGTGTGTGTGTGTGTGTGTGTGTGTGTGTGTGTGTGTGTGTGTGTGTGTGTGTGTGTGTGTGGCAGCAACATCCTCAGGTGTGTGTGTGTGTGTGTGTGTGTGTGTGTGTGTGTGTGTGTGTGTGTGTGTGTGTGTGTGTGTGTGTGTGTGTGTGTGTGTGTGTGTGTGGCAGCAACATTCTCAGGTGCAGCACGTAGGGAGGTGAAGGATCAGGATCACGACTCTGGACCAGGAGATGGATGACGACTCATTAGCGGCTCCAGTGCTGCAGCCTCAACAAATGAAGCTTCACTGTCACAACAACATGTTGTTGCTTCGGAGGAAGAACTGAAGCATTGAGTCACTGATAGGAATCGAACCAGAGACCATTGTTATCCTGCAGCATTGATCTGTGGTCGCGGCTGTGACATCATGACATCATATATTATGATCTGTGACATCATGACATCATATGTTATGATCTGTGACATCATGACATCATATATTATGATCTGTGACATCATGACATCATATATTATGATCTGTGACATCATGACATCATATGTTATGATCTGTGACATCATGACATCATATATTATGATCTGTGACATCATGACATCATATATTATGATCTGTGACATCATGACATCATATATTATGATCTGTGACATCATGACATCATATATTATGAGCTGTGACATCATGACATCATATGTTATGATCTGTGACATCATGACATCATATGTTATGATCTGTGACATCATGACATCATATATTATGATCTGTGACATCATGACATCATATGTTATGATCTGTGACATCATGACATCATATATTATGATCTGTGACATCATGACATCATATATTATGAGCTGTGACATCATGACATCATATGTTATGATCTGTGACATCATGACATCATATGTTATGATCTGTGACATCATGACATCATATGTTATGAGCTGTGACATCATGACATCATATATTATGATCTGTGACATCATGACATCATATATTATGAGCTGTGACATCATGACATCATATGTTATGAGCTGTGACATCATGACATCATATGTTATGATCTGTGACATCATGACATCATATGTTATGATCTGTGACATCATGACATCATATGTTATGATCTGTGACATCATGACATCATATGTTATGATCTGTGACATCATGACATCATATATTATGATCTGTGACATCATGACATCATATGTTATGATCTGTGACATCATGACATCATATATTATGATCTGTGACATCATGACATCATATGTTATGATCTGTGACATCATGACATCATATGTTATGATCTGTGACATCATGACATCATATGTTATGAGCTGTGACATCATGACATCATATGTTATGATCTGTGACATCATGACATCATATATTATGATCTGTGACATCATGACATCATATATTATGAGCTGTGACATCATGACATCATATGTTATGATCTGTGACATCATGACATCATATATTATGATCTGTGACATCATGACATCATATGTTATGATCTGTGACATCATGACATCATATATTATGATCTGTGACATCATGACATCATATATTATGAGCTGTGACATCATGACATCATATATTATGAGCTGTGACATCATGACATCATATGTTATGATCTGTGACATCATGACATCATATATTATGATCTGTGACATCATGACATCATATATTATGATCTGTGACATCATGACATCATATGTTATGATCTGTGACATCATGACATCATATGTTATGATCTGTGACATCATGACATCATATGTTATGATCTGTGACATCATGACATCATATATTATGATCTGTGACATCATGACATCATATGTTATGAGCTGTGACATCATGACATCAAATATTATGAGCTGTGACATCATGACATCATATATTATGATCTGTGACATCATGACATCATATATTATGATCTGTGACATCATGACATCATATGTTATGATCTGTGACATCATGACATCATATATTATGATCTGTGACATCATGACATCATATGTTATGAGCTGTGACATCATGACATCATATATTATGAGCTGTGACATCATGACATCATATGTTATGATCTGTGACATCATGACATCATATGTTATGATCTGTGACATCATCACATCATATGTTATGAGCTGTGACATCATGACATCATATGTTATGAGCTGTGACATCATGACATCATATGTAATGATCTGTGACATCATCACATCATATATCATGATCTGTGACATCATGACATCATATGTTATGAGCTGTGACATCATGACATCATATATTATGATCTGTGACATCATGACATCATATGTTATGATCTGTGACATCATGACATCATATGTTATGATCTGTGACATCATGACATCATATGTTATGATCTGTGACATCATGACATCATATATTATGAGCTGTGACATCATGACATCATATGTTATGATCTGTGACATCATGACATCATATATTATGATCTGTGACATCATGACATCATATGTTATGATCTGTGACATCATGACATCATATGTTATGATCTGTGACATCATGACATCATATGTTATGATCTGTGACATCATGACATCATATATCATGATCTGTGACATCATGACATCATATGTTATGATCTGTGACATCATGACATCATATATTATGATCTGTGACATCATGACATCATATGTTATGATCTGTGACATCATGACATCATATATTATGATCTGTGACATCATGACATCATATGTTATGATCTGTGACATCATGACATCATATATTATGATCTGTGACATCATGACATCATATATTATGATCTGTGACATCATGACATCATATGTTATGATCTGTGACATCATGACATCATATATTATGAATCATGACATCATCACATCATATGTGATGAGCTGTGACATCATGACATCATATATTATGAGCTGTGACATCATGACATCATATGTTATGAGCTGTGACATCATGACATCATATGTTATGAGCTGTGACATCATGACATCATATGTTATGAGCTGTGACATTATGACATCATATGTTATGAGCTGTGACATCATGACATCATATGTTATGATCTTTGACATCATGACATCATATGTTATGAGCTGTGACATCATGACATCATATATTATGATCTGTGACATTATGACATCATATGTTATGAGCTGTGACATCATGACATCATATGTTATGAGCTGTGACATCATGACATCATATGTTATGAGCTGTGACATCATGACATCATATGTTATGAGCTGTGACATCATGACATCATATGTTATGAGCTGTGACATCATGACATCATATGTTATGAGCTGTGACATTATGACATCATATGTTATGAGCTGTGACATCATGACATCATATATTATGATCTGTGACATCATGACATCATATGTTATGAGCTGTGACATCATGACATCATATGTTATGAATCATGACATCATGACATCATATATTATGATCTTTGACATCATGACATCATATGTTATGAGCTGTGACATCATGACATCATATATTATGATCTTTGACATCATGACATCATATGTTATGATCTGTGACATCATGACATCATATATTATGAATCATGACATCATGACATCATATATTATGATCTGTGACATCATGACATCATATGTTATGATCTGTGACATCATGACATCATATGTGATGAGCTGTGACATCATGACATCATATATTATGAGCTGTGACATCATGACATCATATGTTATGAGCTGTGACATCATGACATCATATGTTATGATCTGTGACATCATGACATCATATGTTATGAGCTGTGACATCATGACATCATATGTTATGAGCTGTGACATCATGACATCATATGTTATGAGCTGTGACATCATGACATCATATGTTATGAGCTGTGACATCATGACATCATATGTTATGATCTGTGACATCATGACATCATATGTTATGATCTGTGACATCATGACATCATATGTTATGAGCTGTGACATCATGACATCATATGTTATGAGCTGTGACATCATGACATCATATGTTATGAGCTGTGACATCATGACATCATATATTATGATCTGTGACATCATGACATCATATGTTATGATCTGTGACATCATGACATCATATGTTATGAGCTGTGACATCATGACATCATATGTTATGAGCTGTGACATCATGACATCATATGTTATGATCTGTGACATCATGACATCATATATTATGAATCATGACATCATATATTATGATCTGTGACATCATGACATCATATGTTATGATCTGTGACATCATGACATCATATGTTATGAGCTGTGACATCATGACATCATATGTTATGAGCTGTGACATCATGACATCATATATTATGATCTGTGACATCATGACATCATATGTTATGATCTGTGACATCATGACATCATATGTTATGAGCTGTGACATCATGACATCATATGTTATGATCTGTGACATCATGACATCATATGTTATGATCTGTGACATCATGACATCATATGTTATGATCTGTGACATCATGACATCATATGTTATGAGCTGTGACATCATGACATCATATGTTATGAGCTGTGACATCATCAGAATCAGAATCCTTTATTTGTCCCGCGAGGGGAAATTCGGTTCAACAACAGCCAGAGTAATATACCAAGAAAATAAAACACCCAGAAATGAAAAATAATAAAAAGAAAAAGAAAGAAAATCTAAATAGAATAGAAAATAAATAAATCTGCACTATATTATATATTCACAATCATATTTACAAAAATAACAAGAAAGGTGCAGTTAAATATTTATCTTGGTGTGTTCTTGTTGTGGAGTCTGATGGCAGCAGGAGGAAGGAGGTACCTCTCCCTCACACACCTGGGATGGAGCATCCTATCACTGATGGAGCTCCTCAATGCCCTCAGTGTGTGCTGGAGAGGGTGAGATAAGTTCTTCCTCATGGAGCCCAGCTTGCTCCGTATCCTCCTCCCAGACACTTCCTCCACAGGATCCAGGGGGCGCCCTAGGACGTAACCGGCCTTCTTAATAAGGCTGTCCAGTTTAGCCCTATCCTTTGCTCTCATGCTGCTCCCCCAGCAGACCACACCGTTGAAGATGGCAGAGGCCACTACTGAGTCATAGAATGACTTCAGGAGTGACCCCCGGACACCAAACGACCTCAACCTCCGGAGCAGGTAGAGTCTACTCCGCCCTTTTTTATAAAGAGCAGCAGTGTTATCCACCCAGTCCAGGCGGTTGTTGAGGTGAACACCCAGGAACTTGTAAGTCGTGACAATCTCAATGTCCTGTCCCTGGATGTTCAGTGGTGAGGGGGAGATGGAGGGACACCGCCGGAAATCCACAATCAACTCCTTAGTTTTGCTGGAGTTGATCTTGAGGTGGTTTTCCAGGCACCAGTCAAAGTCCTGGACAAGTCCCCGGTACGACCCGTCATCCCCGTCCTTAATGAGGCCGACGATGGCGGAGTCGTCCGAGAACTTCTGCAGGTGACTGGTGGGAGACAGGTGTTGGAAGTCTGCAGTGTGCAGTGAAAAAAGGAACGGTGCCAACACTGTTCCCTGGGGGACCCCTACACTGCACAGTACAGTCTTCGAAACACCATCCCGGGTCCTCACCAACTGTGGACGGTTGGTGAGGTAGTCCACAATGAGGTGAGTGTCCGCTCCAGACAGCTCCAGCTTGTCCCTCAGGATGTCTGACCTGATGGTGTTGAAAGCACTGCTTAGATCCAGGAAAAGGATCCTCACAGTGCTTCCAGGCGACTCCAGGTGAGAAAGTGCTCGTGGAGAAGGAAGATGATGGCGTCCTTCACGCTGATGTCAAGTTGGTAGGCAAACTGCAACGGATCCATGAAGGAGCACCAGAGGACTCAGGTAACTAAGGACCAGCCGCTCCAGAGCCTTCATAAGGTATGATGTCAAGGCCACAGGTCTGTAGCAGCTGGGATCCTTAGGGTGCTGAGTCTTCGGCACCGGTACCACACAGGACGTCTTCCACAGTAGTGGAACTCTTCCCAAGGTCAAACTCATGTTGAACAGAAGTCCAACAATTTCACTTAACTGGTCAGAGCACGTCTTGAGTACTTTGCCACCGATGCCGTCTGGTCCAGGGGCCTTTGTTGTCCTGGTTCTCCTGAGCTGATTTCTCACCTGGAGAGGTGTGAGGGACAGGCTGGGGTGGGGGGTCATTGTCCCCTGTGGAGTCAGCGGGGGGCTGAAACAATACAAGCTCGGGGGGGAGGAGAAGGTAAAAGAAGAGGTGTGAATGGTTGAGCAGGGGGGGGAGCCGACACCTCAAACCTTGAAAAATAACTGTTTAAGTTGTCGGCCCAATTTTTATCCCCCGCTGCTACAGAGAGCCTGGTCTGATGTCCGGATATGGATTTCAAACATCTCCAGACATCTCTGGTGTTGTTGTTGGCCAGACTCTCTTCCATCCTCCTCCTGTACCTCTCCTTTCCCTCCCTGATCTTTCTTCTCAGCTCCTTCTGAACTGCCATCAGATCCTCTTTGTTTCCTGACCTAAAGACTCTCTTCTTCTCCTCTAAGAGAGCCTTTATATCAGGATTAATCCAGGGTTTGTTGTTGGAGAAGCATCGTACAGTTCTGGTTGGTACAATGCTCTCCACACAGAAGTTGATGTAGTCCGTGACACAAGTGGTCATGACATCATATGTTATGATCTGTGACATCATGACATCATATGTTATGAGCTTATGTTATGAGAACACAATTTGACAACACAACACAATGAATCCATGTGTCGACACACATGATAAAACAACACAATACAAACCTTAAGTGATGATGTCATTATTTAAAAATGTATTCATTAACGACACGAGAAAGATTCAGTAGCTCAGTGACTCGTGGAAGGATGACTCGTGCCTCATGGGTTAATAGTTGAATCTTGATTGACAGTAGATCTGGACCATCAGGTGGTCGTAATGTTCCGGCTCAGTCTCTCAGAAGCCTCGGGAGGAAGAGACTCGTGGATGGAAAGAGTCTGGCCTCGTTAGAGAAGCCTGTCGGCCATGCTAAGTATCTGGTTCAATACTTCAATATTTCATGGACGGAGGAGAACACGCCTCTCCGGGTCCTCCTGCCTCGCCTTCAAACATCCTTAGACACGTCAGTAACACTCGTGACTCGTGACTCACGGGACCAGACGAGTCGCCATGTGACCAACATGGACGTCAGAGTTTATTTCACTTGTTACTTAACGTTTGTCTCTGAAATACTACACAACAACAACAACAACAACAACAACAACAACAACAACAAATCATTTTTGAGTAGCAGGTGTTCAAATCTAACACCATTTAGCATGACAGCTATGTAGCAACACAGCTAACACTATGTAGCAACATAGCTAACACTATTTAGCAACATAGCTAACACAGTTCATCAACATAGCTAACACTATTTGATAACATAGCTAACACTATTTAGCAACATAGCTAATACTATTAAGCAACATAGCTAACACTATGTAGCAACACAGCTAACACTATTTAGCAACATAGCTAACACTATGTAGCAACATAGCTAATACTATTAAGCAACACAGCTAACACTATTTAGCAACACAGCAAACACTATTTAGTAACATAGCTTACACTATTTAGCAACATAACTTACACTTTTTAGCATCACAGCTAACACTATTTAGCAACTCAGCTAACACTGTTTAGCAACATAGCTAACACTATTTAGCAACATACCTTCAACTTTTTAGCAATACAGCTAACACTATTTAGCAACATAGCTAACACTTTTTAGCAACACAGCTAACATTAGTTAGCAACATAGCTACACATGCAACTTCTCTAGTGTCTGTAAAGTTACTTTATATTTTTTGTTTGTTTGTTTATTCCGGTCTTAATGGAGCTAAATATCTTAATCCTAGAAATTAACACAATCGTTTGGGTTCATGTCAGAGGTCAGCGTGTTAGAAGCCGCACTGAATCATGGGAGATTATTCTCAAGATGGGTCAGAGCTGCACCTGAGCTCCGCCCACTTCCTGTGACGCGAAGAAACGTCTCTGTGATGCTAACGATTGCTACGTGTGTTTGTTTACTTGTCAATGTTTGTTTACTTGTCAATGTTTGTTTACTTGTCGATGTTTGTTTACTTGTCAATGTTTGTTTACTTGTCAATGTTTGTTTACTTGTCGATGTTTGTTTACTTGTCGATGTTTGTTTACTTGTCAATGTTTGTTTACTTGTCAATGTTTGTTTACTTGTCGATGTTTGTTTACTTGTCAATGTTTGTTTACTTGTCAATGTTTGTTCACTTGTCAATGTTTGTTTACTTGTCAATGTTTGTTCACTTGTCAATGTTTGTTTACTTGTCAATGTTTGTTCACTTGTCAATGTTTGTTTACTTGTCAATGTTTGTTTACTTGTCAATGTTTGTTTACTTGTCAATGTTTGTTTACATGTCAATGTTTGTTTACTTGTCGATGTTTGTTTAATTGTCAATGTTTGTTTACTTGTCAATGTTTGTTTACTTGTCAATGTTTGTTTACTTGTCAATGTTTGTTCACTTGTCAATGTTTGTTTACTTGTCAATGTTTGTTTACTTGTCGATGTTTGTTTACTTGTCAATATTTGTTTACTTGTCGATGCTTGTTTACTTGTCAATGTTTGTTTACTTGTCAATGTTTGTTTACTTGTCGATGTTTGTTTACTTGTCAATATTTGTTTACTTGTCAATGTTTGTTTACTTGTCAATGTTTGTTTACTTGTCAATGTTTGTTCACTTGTCAATGTTTGTTTACTTGTCAATGTTTGTTTACATGTCAATGTTTGTTTACATGTCAATGTTTGTTTACTTGTCAATGTTTGTTTACATGTCAATGTTTGTTTACATGTCAATGTTTGTTTACTTGTCAATGTTTGTTTACATGTCAATTGTTGTGCAGACAAACATCACAAACACAAGTTGTTGTTGAAGTGTGTGACGTGGAATTATTGTTGTGTTGAAAACAAACTTAAACTATCATTTTAATCAAAGTTATCCACGTCAGTCTCAACAAACAAGTGACTTGATTGACGATCGTTTATTTCGATTTAAAAAACTCTTTTCTACATTATTTTATATCATTTATTTGAATTCAAGGTGAGATTATTTACGTTTAATTCATATTAATGACGTTCAAATTATTCATTTTAACTTCCTATTAAGCATTTTTATGTCTTTTGACTTTTGTTTTAAACTTTTGTGCTCATAATAAAAATAACAATAAACACAGTTTGATCCTCTGAGATCCTGGTCCTGCTCAGCCTCTGGTTCGGATCCAGCAGGACTTGAAGAGGAATCAAACATTTGGAATCTTTCCTCGTGGACTTGAGAAACTCTGGCCACGAGCGCCGGCTCTTTGACGAGTTTCTTCTTCTTCTTCTTCTCCTCGTTACAGAAGTTTCTCTCTTTTGTTCTTTGAACACATCAAGCGTCTTCATCTTTAAGTCTTCATGCTGCTCCTGTAACAAGTCCCAGGAGCTCCTCGTGCCGCCTTTGATTCTCCGGCTGATCCTCGCACTCCGGACCGTTCGCTCAGATGCACTTCTGTCGCTCGCCAGCAGGGGGTTGACTTTCAAGTGTTTGACGGTTCAGGTGAACATTTGATCGACGAGATGATTGACTGACAGGAGAAGAAGTCATGTGACGTGAGGACTCGAAGAATCATGTTTCCATTCACAGGATTGAACCGCGGCTTCATGGAGGTAAACATGCTAGTTAGTTAGCATGCTAATGTCACCATGTTAGCCTGATTTGTTACTGGTGTTGACATTTTAAATGTATTTTGAATAAATATTTACTAAATATATTGACTAATTCTTGCCGTATACTTAGCATTTAGCATGCTAGCATTAAAGTCTGTTAGCTTGATTTATAAGTTACTGGTGTTGACATTTTAAATGTATTTTGAATAAATATTTACTAAATATATTGACTAATTCTTGCCGTATACTTAGCATTTAGCATGCTAGCATTAAAGTCTGTTAGCTTGATTTATAAGTTACTGGTGTTGACATTTTAAATGTATTTTAAATAAATATTTACTAAATATATTGACTAATTCTTGCCGTATACTTAGCATTTAGCATGCTAGCATTAAAGTCTGTTAGCTTGATTTATAAGTTACTGGTGTTGACATTTTAAATGTATTTTGAATAAATATTTACTAAATATATTGACTAATTCTTGCCGTATACTTAGCATTTAGCATGCTAGCATTAAAGTCTGTTAGCTTGATCTATAAGTTACTGGTGTTGACATTTTAAATGTATTTTAAATAAATATTTACTAAATATATTCACTAATTCTTGCCGTATACTTAGCATTTAGCATGCTAGCATTAAAGTCTGTTAGCTTGATCTATAAGTTACTGGTGTTGACATTTTAAATGTATTTTGAATAAATATTTACTAAATATATTGACTAATTCTTGCCGTATACTTAGCATTTAGCATGCTGGCATTAAAGTCTGTTAGCTTGATTTATAAGTTACTGGTGTTGACATTTTAAATGTATTTTAAATAAATATTTACTAAATATATTCACTAATTCTTGCCGTATACTTAGCATTTAGCATGCTAGCATTAAAGTCTGTTAGCTTGATTTATAAGTTACTGGTGTTGACATTTTAAATGTATTTTGAATAAATATTTACTAAATATATTGACTAATTCTTGCCGTATACTTAGCATTAGCATGCTGGCATTAAAGTCTGTTAGCTTGATTTATAAGTTACTGGTGTTGACAATTTAAATGTTATTTTAATAAATATTTACTAAATATATTGACTAATTCTTGCCGTATACTTAGCATTTAGCATGCTAACATTAAAGTCTGTTAGCTTGATTTATAAGTTACTTGTGTTGGCAATTTAAATGTTATTTTAATAAATATTTACTAAATATATTGACTAATTCTTGCCGTATACTTAGCATTTAGCATGCTAGCATTAAAGTCTGTTAGCTTGATTTATAAGTTACTGGTGTTGACAATTTGAATGTTATTTTAATAAATATTTACTAAATATATTGACTAATTCTTGCCGTATACTTAGCATTTAGCATGCTAACATTAAAGTCTGTTAGCTTGATTTATAAGTTACTTGTGTTGGCAATTTAAATGTTATTTTAATAAATATTTACTAAATATATTGACTAATTCTTGCCGTATACTTAGCATTTAGCATGCTAGAATTAAAGTCTGTTAGCTTGATTTATAAGTTACTGGTGTTGACAATTTAAATGTATTTTTAATAAATATTTACTAAATATATTCACTAATTCTTGCCGTATACTTAGCATTTAGCATGCTAGCATTAAAGTCTGTTAGCTTGATTTATAAGTTACTGGTGTTGACAATTTAAATGTATTTTTAATAAATATTTACTAAATATATTGACTAATTCTTGCCGTATAATTAGCATTTAGCATGCTAGCATTAAAGTCTGTTAGCTTGATTTATAAGTTACTGGTGTTGACAATTTAAATGTATTTTTAATAAATATTTACTAAATATATTGACTAATTCTTGCCGTATACTTAGCATTTAGCATGCTAACATTAAAGTCTGTTAGTTTGATTTATAAGTTACTGGTGTTGACATTTTAAATGTATTTTTAATAAATATTTACTAAATATATTGACTAATTCTTGCCGTATACTTAGCATTTAGCATGCTAACATTAAAGTCTGTTAGCTTGATTTATAAGTTACTTGTGTTGACAATTTAAATGTTATTTTAATAAATATTTACTAAATATATTGACTAATTCTTGCCGTATACTTAGCATTTAGCATGCTAACATTAAAGTCTGTTAGCTTGATTTATAAGTTACTTGTGTTGACAATTTAAATGTTATTTTAATAAATATTTACTAAATATAATGACTAATTCTTGCCGTATACTTAGCATTTAGCATGCTAACATTAAAGTCTGTTAGCTTGATTTATAAGTTACTTGTGTTGACAATTTAAATGTTATTTTAATAAATATTTACTAAATATATTGACTAATTCTTGCCGTATACTTAGCATTTAGCATGCTAACATTAAAGTCTGTTAGCTTGATATATAAGTTACTGGTGTTGACATTTTAAATGTATTTTGAATAAATATTTACTAAATATATTGACTAATTCTTGCCGTATACTTAGCATTTAGCATGCTAGCATTAAAGTCTGTTAGCTTGATTTATAAGTTACTGGTGTTGACAATTTAAATGTATTTTTAATAAATATTTACTAAATATATTGACTAATTCTTGCCGTATACTTAGCATTTAGCATGCTAACATTAAAGTCTGTTAGCTTGATTTATAAGTTACTGGTGTTGACAATTTAAATGTTATTTTAATAAATATTTACTAAATATATTGACTAATTCTTGCCGTATACTTAGCATTTAGCATGCTAACATTAAAGTCTGTTAGCTTGATTTATAAGTTACTTGTGTTGACAATTTAAATGTTATTTTAATAAATATTTACTAAATATATTGACTAATTCTTGCCGTATACTTAGCATTTAGCATGCTAACATTAAAGTCTGTTAGCTTGATTTATAAGTTACTTGTGTTGACAATTTAAATGTTATTTTAATAAATATTTACTAAATATATTGACTAATTCTTGCCGTATACTTAGCATTTAGCATGCTAACATTAAAGTCTGTTAGCTTGATTTGTAAGTTACTGGTTTCTCATCTTGATAATGTTGACATTTTAAATGTATTTTTAATAAATATTTACTAAATATATATTGATTAATTCTTGCCGTATACTTAGCATTTAGCATGCTAACATTAAAGTCTGTTAGCTTGAACATGTTAGCTTGGTTGATGTCTTACTTGAAATTTATCCAGTCTTATTGTAGTCATTTTTTGGTTACTTAACATGTAGCATGTAGCATGCTAGTGTTTGAGTCTGTTAGCTTCACGTAGAAAACTCTAGTGGTCATTTGTGATACTGCACTTCAGAAACAATCAAGCATCAACTCAAGATGTTTGACAAGTTTTCATTAACGCGACAAGAAGAGTGTGTTATCGCCCCCTGGTGGACACACAGATGATAGACCTCGAGGTTCTTGATGATGACACGAGTATTTGGAAGTATATTCACATGAAGTGACAGGTGAACGGAGGGTCTGACTTTGTCTCTTGGCTCAGCTCTGTCAGCACCCACCTGACCCCCCATTTTTCCTCTCACATCCAGTCATCAGAGTCGGACTCATGAGTCAGAAAACTGAAGCAACTCTTTCTCGACGAGTCTTGAGTCACTTTCTGACTTTCGACATCAAACTCAAACTGGTTTATCTTCTCAAATTTTTGTGTTTTTAAAACCAATCGACATAGTTTGGTTGTGATTTTTGTTTTTCTCAACCTTCAGCTGAGCAACGTAGTCTGTAAGAAGCACAAACATTCCTCTGCCAGCTTGCTGAGACAGAGGTTAGAGGGCTTTGCACTAATCGCAGAACCTGAAGTTATGAAATCAATAACTCTGGGATTCTACTTCTTTTGGTTCTCCGCCCTCTAACCGCTTCGCTATTAGTTTAAACCAAGGCGAAGCCCGACAGGATAAATGTACCCCCAGCTGGACGCCGCTCCTGACAGCAGCATCGCTAGGGCCCCGCCGGCCCAGGATCAAAATCCACTGTGTCGCAACGTTGAGGAGATAAGCTCTAGCAAAGGCTGAGGCCGGCGAGATGTCGCTGCTGCAACACCCTTCAAAAGAGCCACTGAGGCTGCCACACCGTGGGTAGAATGTGCCCTCAGTCCGTTAGGAGCAGATCCACCCATTGCCTGGTAGGCCCAGATAATGGCCGATCGGACCTAATGAGAAAACCTCTCAGGGGTGATGCCTCACCCAACCTACATCTACCGTAGCAGATGAATAAGGCATCAGAGCGCCTGAAAGCAGCCACAAGTAGCAGCCAAGGTCCTCACTGGACACAACAGGTAAAGACGTTCCTGACGCGGGTCCAAGTGAGGCAGCGGATGAGAGTCATCGCCCGGAAGGAGGAGCTGAGAACCTTGGGTTAGACACTGAAGACTCCCCAAAGGAAAGACACTTAGGGCTAATGAAGAGAGCACTAATCTCACTCGCTTTCTTCGTGGACGTCAGCGCCAGAAGGGGCAAGACCTTGAAAGACAAGATATGCAGTGGGACTTGGTCGAGAGGCTCAAAGGTCGGGCCTGCAAGAGAATCCAGCACCAGCTGGAGATCCCACCTCCCTCACAGGAGGTCGAAGCCTGTAGCCCCCCCACGTAAGAACGGCACCACCAGAGGGTGGGTACGAGCCGAAGCACCCTCGAACCCGACGTGCCTCGTTGCTATGGCTGATGCGAACACTTTCAGTGTCGCCACAGTCTGTCCGTTATCCAGCAAATGTTGCAGAAAAGACAGCAGAGACTAAAAAGGGCTGTAATTAAGTTAGTAAGCAATGGCTATTTTTGAAGCGCCTTTCGAGACCTTTGGTCCAGGGCCCTGACTACACACCAGCGAGAGAAAATCCCCCATTTGGATGCATCAAGGTAGACGGGGTCCAGGCATTCTCCGGCGTGGAGAACGAACCAGTCCCACGGTAAACGGTTTCCATGTTTCTATGTTTCTTTGTTTGCATACAAACATTTTATCTTCTTCCACTGCTGCAGGTTCAGCTCCAGAATCCTGTGACTGCTCTGAAGAACGACTGAACAATGACCAGGAAGGTGAAGTTGTTCCTGGACTGACGTCAGATATCCTTCAGTCTTCGTCGAAGATTATTTTTAAGATGATCGACACCTTCTCGACTGTAGCTTCACTCGTCATCCCACCTCTGACAC
>NC_141823.1:1610702-1615702 GCF_982586985.1 Callionymus lyra
CCACAGTCAACATAACACCACAGTCAACATAACACCACAGTCAACAGAACACCACAGTCAACAGAAACACCACAGTCAACAGAACACCACAGTCAACAGAACACCACAGTCAACAGAACACCACAGTCAACATAACACCACAGTCAACAGAACACCACAGTCAACATAACACCACAGTCAACATAACACCACAGTCAACAGAAACACCACAGTCAACAGAACACCACAGTCAACATAACACCACAGTCAACAGAACACCACAGTCAACATAACACCACAGTCAACAGAACACCACAGTCAACAGAACACCACAGTCAACAGAACACCACAGTCAACAGAACACCACAGTCAACAGAACATCACAGTCAACATAACACCACAGTCAACAGAACACCACAGTCAACATAACACCACAGTCAACATAACACCACAGTCAACATAACACCACAGTCAACAGAACACCACAGTCAACATAACACCACAGTCAACAGAACACCACAGTCAACATAACACCACAGTCAACAGAACACCACAGTCAACAGAACACCACAGTCAACAGAACACCACAGTCAACAGAAACACCACAGTCAACATAACACCACAGTCAACAGAACACCACAGTCAACATAACACCACAGTCAACATAACACCACAGTCAACAGAACACCACAGTCAACAGAAACACCACAGTCAACAGAACACCACAGTCAACAGAACACCACAGTCAACAGAACACCACAGTCAACATAACACCACAGTCAACAGAACACCACAGTCAACATAACACCACAGTCAACATAACACCACAGTCAACAGAAACACCACAGTCAACAGAACACCACAGTCAACATAACACCACAGTCAACAGAACACCACAGTCAACATAACACCACAGTCAACAGAACACCACAGTCAACAGAACACCACAGTCAACAGAACACCACAGTCAACAGAACACCACAGTCAACAGAACATCACAGTCAACATAACACCACAGTCAACATAACACCACAGTCAACAGAACACCACAGTCAACATAACACCACAGTCAACAGAACATCACAGTCAACATAACACCACAGTCAACAGAACACCACAGTCAACATAACACCACAGTCAACAGAACACCACAGTCAACAGAAACACCACAGTCAACAGAACACCACAGTCAACATAACACCACAGTCAACAGAACACCACAGTCAACATAACACCACAGTCAACAGAACACCACAGTCAACAGAACACCACAGTCAACATAACACCACAGTCAACATAACACCACAGTCAACAGAACACCACAGTCAACATAACACCACAGTCAACAGAACACCACAGTCAACATAACACCACAGTCAACATAACACCACAGTCAACAGAACACCACAGTCAACATAACACCACAGTCAACAGAACACCACAGTCAACAGAACACCACAGTCAACATAACACCACAGTCAACAGAACACCACAGTCAACATAACACCACAGTCAACATAACACCACAGTCAACAGAACACCACAGTCAACATAACACCACAGTCAACATAACACCACAGTCAACATAACACCACAGTCAACAGAACACCACAGTCAACATAACACCACAGTCAACAGAACACCACAGTCAACAGAACACCACAGTCAACAGAACACCACAGTCAACATAACACCACAGTCAACAGAACACCACAGCCAACATAACACCACAGTCAACAGAACACCACAGTCAACAGAACACCACAGTCAACATAACACCACAGTCAACATAACACCACAGCCAACATAACACCACAGTCAACAGAACACCACAGTCAACAGAACACCACAGTCAACATAACACCACAGTCAACATAACACCACAGTCAACATAACACCACAGTCAACATAACACCACAGTCAACAGAACACCACAGTCAACATAACACCACAGTCAACAGAACACCACAGTCAACAGAACACCACAGTCAACATAACACCACAGTCAACATAACACCACAGTCAACAGAACACCACAGTCAACATAACACCACAGTCAACAGAACACCACAGTCAACATAACACCACAGTCAACAGAACACCACAGTCAACAGAACACCACAGTCAACAGAACACCACAGTCAACATAACACCACAGTCAACAGAACACCACAGCCAACATAACACCACAGTCAACAGAACACCACAGTCAACAGAACACCACAGTCAACATAACACCACAGTCAACATAACACCACAGCCAACATAACACCACAGTCAACAGAACACCACAGTCAACAGAACACCACAGTCAACATAACACCACAGTCAACATAACACCACAGTCAACATAACACCACAGCCAACATAACACCACAGTCAACAGAACACCACAGTCAACAGAACACCACAGTCAACATAACACCACAGTCAACATAACACCACAGCCAACATAACACCACAGCCAACAGAACACCAACAGCCAACAGAACACCAACAGCCAACAGAACACCACAGTCAACAGAACACCACAGCCAACAGAACACCACAGCGAACCACAAACGTCACACATGTGCCTGCGGACGAGTAAAATAACATCTCACCGGGGGTTGAGGATCCACCAGGAGAAGAAGAACAAGTGTTTGAGGGAAGAGAGACGAAGCATCGATTACCTTTTACCAAAGGAGTCAAATCAGTCGAGTGAAGTACACCTGAATGAAAGCCATAGCTTGGAGAGCATTAGCACTGAACGTAGGCTTCCAGGGCAAAGATGCGTGAGAAGTGGCTGGTGTGGGAAACGGTGAATACTGACAACTTCATGGCACAGTGGAGAAGACATTGGAGAGAATGGGAGACGTCATCTATCACTATGGGGCAGAACACTTTGGTATACAAGAGCTTAAAATTGGAAAGAGGCCCCAAACCCTCCTGTCTCCAGGAGGCAACAGCAGATCAAGGGCCTCGTTAAAGAAATGAGACAACTTAGGAAACCTTTGTAAAATGGGCAGAAAAGGAGGGCATGAGTACCTTCCAGGCCGTCTGGCATCCCTCCCTAGAGCAGAGAATCTACAGAAAAGAAGGAGGAAGAAAGAACAAAGAAGAACACGGTTCTACAAAGATCCTTTCAAGTTCCTAAAGACTCTTCACCGAGGAGAAAAGTGGAGTTCTGAAAACAACCAAGAACGAACAGGTGGAGCACCTCAGAACAACACACTCTGATCCAAGGAGCTGGCTACCCCCTCAGACATTCCACCAATCAACTCCCCAGAACATCACTTTGAGACTGGCCCTCCAACTTGGAATGAGGTGGAGAAGATTGTCCGTCGGGCGAGAACAGCATCAGCTCCGGGGCCAAACGGAGTCCCGTATAAGATGTATAAGAATGCACCAGATGTCTGCAGGTTCCTCTGGAGGCTCTTGAAGACAGTATGGCAGAAAAGGATCATACCCAAGGCATTTGCATAGGGCAGGTGGATTCCTGATCCCAAAGGAGAAAGATGCAACAAACATCAATCAGTTCCGTCCAATCTCCTTGCTTTATGTGGAGGGTGAGGACTTCTTCAGTATAATTGCTCAGAGGATGGCGGAATATTTGCGCAGCAATGAGTGCATTGATACATCCGTACAGAGAGCAGGAATATGGCTTCTCTGGATGCCTAGAACATGATCTGGCATCAGATCCAAACAGCAAAGCAGGGGGAAAAATGACCTTCATGTGATCTTCCTGGATATGGCTAACGCCTTCGCCTCTGTTCCCCATTAGCTCATTTGGACTGCCTTCAACTTCTTTAACATCCCGGACACCATCAGAACCCTGTATAAAGCTTACTTTCAGGACCTGCAATTCTGCTTCTCAACACCTTAGTTTAGCACCTCATGGCATTGCTTGGAGGTTGTCCTTATGGCTGGATGCACCATCTCCCCCCTGGCATTTACTATGGCGATGGAGATCATCATTCAAGCCTCAAAATGGGTTGTAGGTGGGCAAAGAGCTGGCTCTGGTCCACGCCTCCCTCCCCTCTGAGCCAATATGGATGATATCACCACCTTGACTACCACCCTCCCATGCACCAGGAGACTGCTCAGAAAACTGGATGAGAACATCAGTTGGGCCCACATTAAGATCAAACCAGCCAAGTCTCGTAGCATCTCAGTGGTGAAAGGAAAGCTCTCTGATTTGAAGTTCTTTATCGGTGATGATCCAGTCCCCACGGTATCAGAACAGCATATCAAAAGCCTTGGAAGGTGCTATGATGCAAGCCTGAAAGATAAAGAGCAGGTGAAACAAATGCACAAGGACATCAATGCTGGCCTACAAGCGATCGACAACACCTATCTCCCTGGCAAGCTAAAGACCTGGTGTTTCCAGTTAGATCGTCTACCCCGGGTGCTGTGGCCCCTTGCAATCTATGAGGTTCCGATCTCAACAGTAGAGAAGCTGGAAAGAGGAGTCACAGCCTACATCAAAAAGTGGCCCGAAGTCCACGATGCCTAACAACAACAGGCCTCTATGGAGACGGTGTCCTCAAATTGCCCTTCACCTGTCTCACAGAGGAGTTCACGTGCGTGAAAACACGGCTACAGATTACACTGAACGAGTCCAAAGACAGTGTGATGAGGGAGAATGCACCAAACTTGGCCACTGGGCGAAATTGGAAACCAGCAGGGTCAGTGGAAGAGGCAACATCTGCTCTCAGACATGCTGACATTGTGGGGAATGTTCAGCAAGGAAGAGGAGGCCTTGGGCTGGCAACTAGCCGCCTAGTCTGGAAGAAGGCCACTGCTCGGGAACGACGGAAGATAATGGTGGAAGAAATGCATGGTCAGGAGGAGGCTGCAAGATGGGCCAAGGCAGTCTCCCTTGGCAAACAGGGGCAGTGGACATGGTGGGAGAATGTTGAAAGGAGGAGACTGAGCTGGAGGGATGTATGGGCCATGGAAGCAAGGATTCTGGAAAGAAAACAAGCTAGCACCAACTCCTTACCACTGCCAACATCTAACCCCTCGCGAACAACGAACTT
>NC_141823.1:1625702-1670702 GCF_982586985.1 Callionymus lyra
ATACGATGAAGGAGACGATGAAGGAAGGAGACGATGAAGGAAGGAGACGATGAAGGAAGGAGACAAGGAAGGAAGGAGACGATGAAGGAAGGAGACGATGAAGGAAGGAGACGATGAAGGAAGGAGACGATGAAGGAAGGAGACAAGGAAGGAAGGAGACGATGAAGGAAGGAGACGATGAAGGAAGGAGACAAGGAAGGAAGGAGACGATGAAGGAAGGAGACAAGGAAGGAAGGAGACGATGAAGGAAGGAGACGATGAAGGAAAGGGACAAGGAAGGAGACGATGAAGGAAGGAGACAAGGAAGGAGACGATGAAGGAGACGATGAAGGAGACGATGAAGGAGACGATGAAGGAGACGAGGAAGGAGACGAGGAAGGAAGGAGACGATGAAGGAAGGAGACGATGAAGGAAGGAGACAAGGAAGGAGACGAGGAAGGAGACGAGGAAGGAGACGAGGAAGAGTGATTGACAGGTTCACGAGTCGTCAGCAGGAACAGAGTCGGAACCAAAACACTCGACAAGACAACGACTCAAGAAGAACCGAGTCGTTCAGGATCTTCACTGAGTCTCGTGACCCCGTGACCTCTGTGACAGGATCATCATGACCTGTGATGTCACGACTTTATGATGTCATCGCTGAAACTCACCTGACGCCGTTTGTTACGTTTTCCTCGAACCAAATATAAACCATTAATACTTTGATGAAACATTACTTTCAAAAGTTACTTCTATGAAAAAACTTCAAAAGTTCAAACACGAAACTTCAATCAAAGACATTTTACTTTTAATTGAAAATATTTAGTTTAAATGTATTTTTATTGAATAGTTAAGAAACAAATCTTCATAAACCAACTTAAAGGTTTAAACCCATAAATATTACCAAACATTTTAAGACTCGATCAGAACTGAGGTGGATCAACACCGCCCCCTGGTGTCGAGATTCTCACATCACCACCTGAGGGAGTCAGCGCCCTCTGCTGGACGAACTTTATCATCTCATTGTTCAGTTGCTTTGAATAAACTTTATTGATATCTGTGGTGTTCTGGACCTGAAGCGGGTCAGAACCTTCTGACGCACCAGTGACAGGAAACCAGTTTAGCAACAACAACTTTATTACACAACAGAAGGAGGTCAGAGGTCAGGGGTCAGGGGTCAGTCCTGCAGGCTCACAGGTCCATCAGGAAGCGGTCCACCTTGGTCCGGTACTGCGGCTGGAGAAAGCGCTCCAGCTCGGCTTTCCTCAGCCACATGCGCGAGGGGTCAGAGGTCGCGGCGGCGCCTCCGTCGCTCAGGAAGGCTTTGAAGAAAAACACCTTCACGCCCAAGAACGAGTCGCTGCGAAGCGAGCGAGGAAACTTGAACTTGTAGACGCCGCAGGGGGCGTTACTGAGGAAGGTGGCGTTGAGGTCTGCGGGGGAGAGAGAGTCCAGTACTCCACAATACTACACACATGTACTTGTGTCTAAAGCTTACCTGTCCAGGTGCTCACGGATCTCTGGGCCGTCTCTCTCAGCGTCTCTCCTTCTCTCCACTCAGTCTGAGGCATCAACCACCTGTTCTCCTCGTTCACCTGCTGCTCCACCAGAACCAAAGACTGATCCAGGCAGCGCCGCGGAGACGTCAGGTCCTGGTCCACGTCATCTGCACCGGAGAGTCTCAACGTCAGACCTTCACCTTCAACCTTCGCCTTCACCTTTGCCCTCACCCTCACCCTTCGCCCTTCAACTTCGCCCTCGCCCTTCAACCTTCGCCTTCACCTTTGCCCTCACCCTTCGCCCTTCAACTCCCTCGCCCTTCAACTCCCTCGCCCTTCAACCTTCACCTTCAACCTTCGCCTTCACCTTTGCCCTCGCCTTCACCCTTCGCCCTTCAACTTCGCCCTCGTCCTTCAACCTTCGCCCTATGCCCTTCAAAATTCAACTTCGCCCTCACCCTTCGCCTTCACCCTTGCCCTTCGCCCTCCGCCCTTCAACCTTCGCCCTATGCCCTTCAAAATTCAACTTCGCCCTCACCCTTCGCCTTCACCCTTGCCCTTCGCCCTCCGCCCTTCAACCTTCGCCCTATGCCCTTCAAAATTCAACTTTGCCCTCACACTCACCCTTCACCTTTGCCCTCACCCTTCGCCCTTCAACCTTCGCCCTCTGCCCTTCAATGTTCAACTTTGCCCTTCAACCTTCGCATTCGCCCTTCAACCTTCACCTTCGCCCTCCACCCTTCAACCTTCGCCCTCTGCCCTTCAATCTTCAACTTTGCCCTTCGCCCTCACCCTTCAACCTTCACCTTTGCCCTTCAACCTTCAACTTCGCTCTCACCCTCGCCCTCAACCTTTAACCTTCAACCCTCACTCACCTCTGACTCGCGGCGCCGGCTCGAAGCTCTTCATCTTCTGCTCCCACATGTCCTCCAGGTCCTGCGTCAACACGATGTCCTGGTCTTTATAATGGTCGTCTTCGTCAGGGTCGTAGTTGTCAGACTGTTTCCTTCGGAGGCTCTCGGCGTCTTCCAGCAGACGCAGCTCGTGATCCGACAACCGACTCTTCTCCAGCTCCATCTGAGGAAGTATGTTAGACATAACTAACAGAGCCCAGAGCGACTGGATCCAACAGTCACATGATTGTTTGCATGCTGCATGTGATCGTCTCTCAAGGATGACGGTATCTGTGATCGACTCTCGTGCCTGACGGTATCTGTGATCGACTCTCGTGCCTGACGGTATCTGTGATCAACTCTCAAGGATGACGGTATCTGTGATCAACTCTCAAGGATGACGGTATCTGTGATCGACTCTCGTGCCTGACGGTATCTGTGATCAACTCTCAAGGATGACGGTATCTGTGATCGACTCTCGTGCCTGACGGTATCTGTGATCGACTCTCGTGCCTGACGGTATCTGTGATCGACTCTCGTGCCTGACGGTATCTGTGATCGACTCTCGTGCCTGACGGTATCTGTGATCGACTCTCAAGGATGACGGTATCTGTGATCGACTCTCGTGCCTGACGGTATCTGTGATCGACTCTCGTGCCTGACGGTATCTGTGATTGACTCTCGTGCCTGACGGTATCTGTGATCGACTCTCGTGCCTGATGGTATCTGTGATCGACTCTCGTGCCTGACGGTATCTGTGATCGACTCTCGTGCCTGACGGTATCTGTGATTGACTCTCGTGCCTGACGGTATCTGTGATCGACTCTCGTGCCTGATGGTATCTGTGATCGACTCTCAAGGATGACGGTATCTGTGATCGACTCTCGTGCCTGACGGTATCTGTGATCGACTCTCAAGGATGACGGTATCTGTGATCGACTCTCGTGCCTGACGGTATCTGTGATCGACTCTCGTGCCTGACGGTATCTGTGATCAACTCTCAAGGATGACGGTATCTGTGATCGACTCTTGTGCCTGACGGTATCTGTGATCAACTCTCAAGGATGACGGTATCTGTGATCGACTCTCGTGCCTGACGGTATCTGTGATCGACTCCCGTGCCTGACGGTATCTGTGATCGACTCTCGTGCCTGACGGTATCTGTGATCGACTCTCGTGCCTGACGGTATCTGTGATCGACTCTCGTGCCTGACGGTATCTGTGATCGACTCTCGTGCCTGACGGTATCTGTGATCGACTCTCGTGCCTGACGGTATCTGTGATCGACTCTCGTGCCTGACGGTATCTGTGATTGACTCTCGTGCCTGACGGTATCTGTGATCGACTCTCGTGCCTGACGGTATCTGTGATCGACTCTCGTGCCTGACGGTATCTGTGATCGACTCTCGTGCCTGACGGTATCTGTGATCGACTCTCAAGGATGACGGTATCTGTGATCGACTCTCGTGCCTGACGGTATCTGTGATCGACTCTCGTGTCTGACGGTATCTGTGATCGACTCTCAAGGATGACGGTATCTGTGATCGACTCTCGTGTCTGACGGTATCTGTGATCGACTCTCAAGGATGACGGTATCTGTGATCGACTCTCGTGCCTGACGGTATCTGTGATCGACTCTCGTGCCTGACGGTATCTGTGATCGACTCTCAAGGATGACGGTATCTGTGATCGACTCTCGTGCCTGACGGTATCTGTGATCGACTCTCGTGCCTGACGGTATCTGTGATTGACTCTCGTGCCTGACGGTATCTGTGATCGACTCTCGTGCCTGACGGTATCTGTGATCGACTCTCAAGGATGACGGTATCTGTGATCGACTCTCGTGCCTGACGGTATCTGTGATCGACTCTCGTGCCTGACGGTATCTGTGATTGACTCTCGTGCCTGACGGTATCTGTGATCGACTCTCGTGCCTGATGGTATCTGTGATCGACTCTCAAGGATGACGGTATCTGTGATCGACTCTCGTGCCTGACGGTATCTGTGATCGACTCTCAAGGATGACGGTATCTGTGATCGACTCTCGTGCCTGACGGTATCTGTGATCGACTCTCGTGCCTGACGGTATCTGTGATCAACTCTCAAGGATGACGGTATCTGTGATCGACTCTTGTGCCTGACGGTATCTGTGATCAACTCTCAAGGATGACGGTATCTGTGATCGACTCTCGTGCCTGACGGTATCTGTGATCGACTCCCGTGCCTGACGGTATCTGTGATCGACTCTCGTGCCTGACGGTATCTGTGATCGACTCTCGTGCCTGACGGTATCTGTGATCGACTCTCGTGCCTGACGGTATCTGTGATCGACTCTCGTGCCTGACGGTATCTGTGATCGACTCTCGTGCCTGACGGTATCTGTGATCGACTCTCGTGCCTGACGGTATCTGTGATTGACTCTCGTGCCTGACGGTATCTGTGATCGACTCTCGTGCCTGACGGTATCTGTGATCGACTCTCGTGCCTGACGGTATCTGTGATCGACTCTCGTGCCTGACGGTATCTGTGATCGACTCTCAAGGATGACGGTATCTGTGATCGACTCTCGTGCCTGACGGTATCTGTGATCGACTCTCGTGTCTGACGGTATCTGTGATCGACTCTCAAGGATGACGGTATCTGTGATCGACTCTCGTGTCTGACGGTATCTGTGATCGACTCTCAAGGATGACGGTATCTGTGATCGACTCTCGTGCCTGACGGTATCTGTGATCGACTCTCGTGCCTGACGGTATCTGTGATCGACTCTCAAGGATGACGGTATCTGTGATCGACTCTCGTGCCTGACGGTATCTGTGATCGACTCTCGTGTCTGACGGTATCTGTGATCGACTCTCAAGGATGACGCTATCTGTGATCGACTCTCGTGCCTGACGGTATCTGTGATCGACTCTCGTGTCTGATGGTATCTGTGATCGACTCTCGTGCCTGACGGTATCTGTGATCGACTCTCGTGCCTGACGGTATCTGTGATCGACTCTCGTGTCTGACGGTATCTGTGATCGACTCTCGTGCCTGACGGTATCTGTGATCGACTCTCGTGCCTGACGGTATCTGTGATCGACTCTCGTGCCTGACGGTATCTGTGATCGACTCTCGCGCCTGACGCTATCTGTGATCGACTCTCGTGCCTGACGGTATCTGTGATCGACTCCGGTGCCTGACGGTATCTGTGATCAACTCTCGTGCCTGACGGTATCTGTGATCGACTCTCAAGGATGACGGTATCTGTGATCGACTCTCAAGGATGACGGTATCTGTGATCGACTCTCAAGGATGACGGTATCTGTGATCGACTCTCGTGTCTGACGGTATCTGTGATCGACTCTCGTGCCTGACGGTATCTGTGATCGACTCTCGTGTCTGACGGTATCTGTGATCGACTCTCGTGCCTGACGGTATCTGTGATCGACTCTCGTGCCTGATGGTATCTGTGATCGACTCTCAAGGATGACGGTATCTGTGATCGACTCCGGTGCCTGACGGTATCTGTGATCGACTCTCGTGTCTGACGGTATCTGTGATCGACTCTCAAGGATGACGGTATCTGTGATCGACTCCGGTGCCTGACGGTATCTGTGATCGACTCTCGTGTCTGACGGTATCTGTGATCGACTCTCAAGGATGACGGTATCTGTGATCGACTCTCGTGCCTGATGGTATCTGTGATCGACTCTCGTGTCTGACGGTATCTGTGATCGACTCTCAAGGATGACGGTATCTGTGATCGACTCTCGTGCCTGACGGTATCTGTGATCGACTCTCGTGTCTGACGGTATCTGTGATCGACTCTCAAGGATGATGGTATCTGTGATCGACTCTCCTGCCTGACGGTATCTGTGATCGACTCTCGTGCCTGACGGTATCTGTGATCGACTCTCGTGCCTGACGGTATCTGTGATTGACTCTCGTGTCTGACGGTATCTGTGATCGACTCTCGTGCCTGACGGTATCTGTGATCGACTCTCAAGGATGACGGTATCTGTGATCGACTCTCGTGCCTGACGGTATCTGTGATCGACTCTCAAGGATGACGGTATCTGTGATCGACTCCGGTGTCTGACGGTATCTGTGATCGACTCTCGTGTCTGACGGTATCTGTGATCGACTCTCAAGGATGACGGTATCTGTGATCGACTCTCGTGCCTGACGGTATCTGTGATCGACTCTCGTGCCTGATGGTATCTGTGATCGACTCTCAAGGGTGACGGTATCTGTGATCGACTCTTGTGCCTGACGGTATCTGTGATCGACTCTCGTGTCTGACGGTATCTGTGATCGACTCTCGTGCCTGACGGTATCTGTGATTGACTCTCGTGCCTGACGGTATCTGTGATCGACTCTCGTGTCTGACGGTATCTGTGATCGACTCTCGTGCCTGACGGTATCTGTGATTGACTCTCGTGTCTGACGGTATCTGTGATCGACTCTTGTGCCTGACGGTATCTGTGATCGACTCTCGTGCCTGACGGTATCTGTGATCGACTCTCGTGTCTGACGGTATCTGTGATCGACTCTCGTGCCTGACGGTATCTGTGATTGACTCTCGTGCCTGACGGTATCTGTGATTGACTCTCGTGTCTGACGGTATCTGTGATCGACTCTCGTGTCTGACGGTATCTGTGATCGACTCTCGTGTCTGACGGTATCTGTGATCGACTCTCGTGCCTGACGGTATCTGTGATCGACTCTCGTGCCTGACGGTATCTGTGATCGACTCTCGTGCCTGACGGTATCTGTGATCGACTCCTGTGCCTGACGGTATCTGTGATCGACTCTCGTGCCTGACGGTATCTGTGATCGACTCTCAAGGATGACGGTATCTGTGATCGACTCTCGTGCCTGATTGTATCTGTGATCGACTCTCGTGCCTGATGGTATCTGTGATCGACTCTCAAGGATGACGGTATCTGTGATCGACTCTCGTGCCTGATTGTATCTGTGATCGACTCTCGTGCCTGATGGTATCTGTGATCGACTCTCAAGGATGACGGTATCTGTGATCGACTCTCGTGCCTGATTGTATCTGTGATCGACTCTCGTGCCTGATGGTATCTGTGATCGACTCTCGTGCCTGACGGTATCTGTGATCGACTCCTGTGCCTGACGGTATCTGTGATCGACTCTCGTGCCTGACGGTATCTGTGATCGACTCTCAAGGATGACGGTATCTGTGATCGACTCTCGTGCCTGATTGTATCTGTGATCGACTCTCGTGCCTGATGGTATCTGTGATCGACTCTCAAGGATGACGGTATCTGTGATCGACTCTCGTGCCTGATTGTATCTGTGATCGACTCTCGTGCCTGATGGTATCTGTGATCGACTCTCAAGGATGACGGTATCTGTGATCGACTCCTGTGCCTGATGGTATCTGTGATCGACTCTCGTGCCTGATGGTATCTGTGATCGACTCTCAAGGATGACGGTATCTGTGATCGACTCTCGTGCCTGATTGTATCTGTGATCGACTCTCGTGCCTGATGGTATCTGTGATCGACTCTCAAGGATGACGGTATCTGTGATCGACTCCTGTGCCTGATGGTATCTGTGATCGACTCTCGTGCCTGATGGTATCTGTGATCGACTCTCAAGGATGACGGTATCTGTGATCGACTCTCGTGCCTGACGGTGATCGACTCTCGATAAGTTGATTCTCCTGCAGGATTCGAACCCACGACCTCCTCTAAAAGCCTCACCTGGTGCATCAGGGACTCGAACTCCTGCTCGATGACATTCGCGTCTGTGGAAATGACCGGAAGTCTCTGCAGACAAACCGCCGCCATCATCTTCCACTGAGAACTGGTTCCGCTGCTGGACTTGTTCTGCTGCTGAGATCCAGACCAGCAGCTCCCGCTGAGCCGCCGGGTCGTGATCGCGCGTCCATGACGGAGGAGAAGAAAACACGCCGTCCTTCCACAGGGCAGCGCCATCTTGGATGATGCGTTCAAAGACACCCGGGATCAGACTCACTATTGACGCGTCGCCTGAGAAATAAAAACACATTTATTTTCTATCGCTTTTGATTTCATCTGTGTCTCGATCATACATTAATTCTGCCGCTGCTTTTGTTTTAAAAACTTTTATTTTAAATAAGCGCTTTACTATATGTTCAAACACAAAGTATAAATACTGACATTCGTGACAGAATAAATTAATAAAACATCAAAACAACTTATAATACAAGACCAAATAAATCACAGTTTATGTTTTTAATAATCGTATTCAACATTTCAGAGATTAAAAACATTATTATAATTATAATTATTTGTATATTATCATTTTGAAAGGCAACATATAGAATATAAATTGTATTTAAAGTATTTATTTTAATAATTTGAAAATTAAAGTTGATAAAATAATGCCTTCATGTTTGTTATAAAACCGTTTCTTTATTGAATTAAATGGCTTTAGAGACGAAAACAAACTCTTTATGAAAATGAAATTATGTTTGATCTTTACTCAAAGGATGAGAATATTGTTGAATATTATTAAATACTAATAGTATTGTTTTTACGTGGATTTATAAAAATACTCGCTGTCTTTGAATGCAGCAATATTAGACCCATAATGCCTCGCGGTTACGGACTGATCCAACTCTAAATGTAGGGGTGAACAATTCAATTTATTATTTTTATAAACTCGCTGATGAAGGTTTATTTTAACATTTAACTATTTTATAAAACATTTGAACATCACAGTCTGAATAATGACGATTGTAAATGATTAAATATGTTGGTATTTAAGCAACTATGACGCGCTTCCGCCCCTCCGTGTCGTCATCCGTGCGCTGCGCCGCGAGCGTCAATGTCACGTTAGTTGTGACGAAACACAGAAGATTGAAGATGTTCAGATGTTTGCTCCTCAACTCTGCGGGGAACATCTGCAGACAGATGTCGCCGCTCGACACCAGCGCCAGACAGTTGTAAGTATCGATAACCGCGGCGTTTGCTAGTCGATGCTAATGCTAAAGCGTTACCAGTGACGTCATAATGTCGCGCCGAGATGAAACCTTCACGATGACGTCAGGTGTGTTTGTTCCGCAGACAGAGGACGTTGCACAGCAGCTCCACCAGGCGGCAGGAGAGTAAAGAACAGAGCAAGAACTTCAGGTTCGTCGCATTTCAATGAGACTGTCTGATGCTGATGACGTCACTCCTGTGTCTCCCCCACACAGTCACTTCCCTCCGATGCCGGGTCAGGAGAGTCCACTCCGGTGGAGAGGAATGAAGTTCGAGGAGCTGGCGATCGCTCACATCAAAGCCACGTACAACAAGTGAGTGAAACATCGGTTCAGGAGCCTGTGATGTCATCTGTGACTTCATCTGTGATGTCATCTGTGACTTCATCTATGATGTCATCTATGATGTCATCTGTGACTTCATCTATGATGTCATCTGTGACTTCATCTATGATGTCATCTGTGACTTCATCTATGATGTCATCTGTGACTTCATCTATGATGTCATCTGTGACTTCATCTATGATGTCATCTGTGACTTCATCTATGATGTCATCTATGACTTCATCTATGATGTCATCTGTGACTTCATCTGTGACGTCATCTGTGACTTCATCTATGATGTCATCTGTGACGTCATCTATGATGTCATCTGTGACGTCGTCTGTGACTTCATCTATGATGTCATCTATGACTTCATCTATGATGTCATCTGTGACGTCATCTGTGACTTCATCTATGATGTCATCTGTGACTTCATCTATGATGTCATCTATGATGTCATCTGTGACTTCATCTATGATGTCATCTATGATGTCATCTGTGACGTCGTCTGTGACTTCATCTATGATGTCATCTATGACTTCATCTATGATGTCATCTGTGACGTCATCTGTGACTTCATCTATGATGTCATCTATGATGTCATCTGTGACTTCATCTATGATGTCATCTATGATGTCATCTGTGATGTCATCTATGATGTCATCTGTGATGTCATCTATGATGTCATCTGTGATGTCATCTGTGACTTCATCTATGATGTCATCTATGACTTCATCTATGATGTCATCTGTGATGTCATCTGTGACTTCATCTATGATGTCATCTATGATGTCATCTGTGACTTCATCTATGATGTCATCTATGATGTCATCTGTGACTTCATCTATGATGTCATCTGTGATGTCATCTATGATGTCATCTGTGATGTCATCTGTGACTTCATCTATGATGTCATCTATGATGTCATCTGTGATGTCATCTATGATGTCATCTATGACTTCATCTATGATGTCATCTGTGATGTCATCTGTGACTTCATCTATGATGTCATCTATGACGTCATCTGTGACTTCATCTATGATGTCATCTGTGATGTCATCTGTGACTTCATCTGTGACTTCATCTGTGATGTCATCTATGACTTCATCTATGACGTCATCTGTGATGTCATCTGTGATGTCATCTATGACTTCATCTATGATGTCATCTGTGACTTCATCTATGATGTCATCTGTGATGTCATCTATGACTTCATCTATGATGTCATCTGTGATGTCATCTATGACTTCATCTATGTTGTCATCTGTGATGTCATCTATGACTTCATCTGTGATGTCATCTATGATGTCATCTATGACGTCATCTATGATGTCATCTGTGACTTCATCTATGACGTCATCTGTGATGTCATCTGTGACTTCATCTATGATGTCATCTATGATGTCATCTATGATGTCATCTGTGATGTCATCTGTGACTTCATCTATGATGTCATCTGTGACTTCATCTATGATGTCATCTATGATGTCATCTATGATGTCATCTGTGACTTCATCTATGATGTCATCTGTGATGTCATCTGTGACTTCATCTGTGATGTCATCTATGATGTCATCTGTGATTTCATCTGTGACTTCATCTATGACGTCATCTATGATGTCATCTGTGATATCATCTGTGATGTCATCTATGATGTCATCTGTGATATCATCTGTGATGTCATCTGTGATGTCATCTATGACTTCATCTATGATGTCATCTATGACTTCATCTATGATGTCATCTGTGATGTCATCTGTGACTTCATCTATGATGTCATCTATGATGTCATCTGTGACTTCATCTATGATGTCATCTGTGATGTCATCTGTGACTTCATCTATGATGTCATCTATGATGTCATCTGTGATGTCATCTATGATGTCATCTATGATGTCATCTGTGACTTCATCTGTGATGTCATCTGTGACTTCATCTATGATGTCATCTGTGATGTCATCTGTGACTTCATCTATGATGTCATCTATGATGTCATCTATGATGTCATCTATGATGTCATCTATGATGTCATCTGTGACTTCATCTGTGATGTCATCTATGATGTCATCTGTGACTTCATCTGTGATGTCATCTATGATGTCATCTGTGACTTCATCTATGATGTCATCTATGATGTCATCTGTGACTTCATCTATGATGTCATCTATGATGTCATCTGTGACTTCATCTGTGATGTCATCTGTGATGTCATCTGTGATGTCATCTATGATGTCATCTGTGATGTCATCTGTGACTTCATCTATGATGTCATCTATGATGTCATCTGTGACTTCATCTATGATGTCATCTATGATGTCATCTGTGACTTCATCTGTGATGTCATCTGTGATTTCATCTATGACTTCATCTATGATGTCATCTATGACTTCATCTATGATGTCATCTATGATGTCATCTGTGACTTCATCTATGATGTCATCTATGATGTCATCTGTGACTTCATCTATGATGTCATCTATGATGTCATCTGTGACTTCATCTGTGATGTCATCTGTGACTTCATCTATGACGTCATCTGTGACTTCATCTGTGACTTCATCTATGATGTCATCTGTGATGTCATCTGTGATGTCATCTGTGACGTCATCTGTGATGTCATCTGTGATGTCATCTGTGACTTCATCTGTGATGTCATCTGTGACTTCATCTATGACGTCATCTGTGATGTCATCTATGATGTCATCTATGATGTCATCTGTGATGTCATCTGTGACGTCATCTGTGATGTCATCTGTGATGTCATCTGTGACTTCATCTGTGATGTCATCTGTGACTTCATCTATGACGTCATCTGTGATGTCATCTATGATGTCATCTATGATGTCATCTATGATGTCATCTGTGACTTCATCTATGATGTCATCTGTGACTTCATCTATGATGTCATCTGTGACTTCATCTATGATGTCATCTGTGACTTCATCTGTGATGTCATCTGTGACTTCATCTGTGACTTCATCTATGATGTCATCTGTGATGTCATCTGTGATGTCATCTATGACTTCATCTGTGATTTCATCTATGATGTCATCTATGATGTCATCTGTGATGTCATCTGTGACTTCATCTATGATGTCATCTGTGATGTCATCTGTGACTTCATCTATGACGTCATCTATGACTTCATCTGTGACTTCATCTATGACGTCATCTGTGACTTCATCTGTGACTTCATCTATGATGTCATCTGTGATGTCATCTGTGATGTCATCTATGACTTCATCTGTGATTTCATCTATGATGTCATCTATGATGTCATCTGTGATGTCATCTGTGATGTCATCTGTGATGTCATCTGTGATTTCATCTGTGATGTCATCTGTGATGTCATCTATGATGTCATCTATGACTTCATCTATGACTTCATCTATGATGTCATCTGTGATGTCATCTGTGACGTCATCTGTGATTTCATCTGTGATGTCATCTGTGATGTCATCTGTGACTTCATCTGTGATGTCATCTGTGATGTCATCTGTGATGTCATCTGTGATTTCATCTGTGATGTCATCTGTGATGTCATCTGTGACTTCATCTGTGATGTCATCTGTGATGTCATCTGTGATGTCATCTGTGATTTCATCTGTGATGTCATCTGTGATGTCATCTGTGATGTCATCTGTGATTTCATCTGTGATGTCATCTGTGATGTCATCTATGATGTCATCTATGACGTCATCTGTGATGTCATCTGTGATGTCATCTGTGATGTCATCTGTGATTTCATCTGTGATGTCATCTGTGATGTCATCTGTGATGTCATCTATGATGTCATCTGTGACTTCATCTATGATGTCATCTATGACGTCATCTATGACTTCATCTGTGATGTCATCTGTGATGTCATCTGTGATGTCATCTGTGATGTCATCTGTGATGTCATCTGTGATGTCATCTGTGATGTCATCTGTGACTTCATCTATGATGTCATCTGTGATGTCATCTATGATGTCATCTGTGATGTCATCTGTGATGTCATCTGTGATGTCATCTGTGATGTCATCTGTGATGTCATCTGTGATGTCATCTGTGATTTCATCTGTGATGTCATCTGTGATGTCATCTGTGACTTCATCTGTGATGTCATCTGTGATGTCATCTGTGATGTCATCTGTGATTTCATCTGTGATGTCATCTGTGATGTCATCTGTGATGTCATCTGTGATGTCATCTGTGATTTCATCTGTGATGTCATCTGTGATGTCATCTGTGACGTCATCTATGACTTCATCTGTGATGTCATCTGTGATGTCATCTGTGATGTCATCTGTGATTTCATCTGTGATGTCATCTGTGATGTCATCTGTGATGTCATCTATGACGTCATCTATGACTTCATCTGTGATGTCATCTGTGATGTCATCTATGACGTCATCTATGACTTCATCTGTGATGTCATCTGTGATGTCATCTATGACGTCATCTATGACTTCATCTGTGATGTCATCTGTGATGTCATCTGTGATGTCATCTGTGATTTCATCTGTGATGTCATCTGTGATGTCATCTGTGATGTCATCTATGATGTCATCTGTGACTTCATCTGTGATGTCATCTGTGATGTCATCTGTGATGTCATCTGTGATGTCATCTGTGATTTCATCTGTGATGTCATCTGTGATGTCATCTGTGATGTCATCTATGATGTCATCTATGACGTCATCTATGACTTCATCTGTGATGTCATCTGTGATGTCATCTGTGATGTCATCTGTGATGTCATCTGTGACTTCATCTATGATGTCATCTGTGATGTCATCTATGATGTCATCTGTGATGTCATCTGTGATGTCATCTGTGATTTCATCTGTGATGTCATCTGTGATGTCATCTGTGATGTCATCTCCCCGCAGCACACAAATCATGGTGACGGACAGTTCTGGACAGGCGCTGATCCGGACGTCGTGCGGATCTGAAGGTTTCAAGAACTCCAAGAAGTCGACGCCGGTCGCCGCTCAGACCGCAGGACTGTCCGCGGGCAAGGTTTGTACTGGTGACCCGTGTCAGGGTCAAACACACATGAACATGCGTCTGAAGAGAAACGAAAATAATAGTTTTTAAATAGTCGTTACGTTCTCCAGTGAGATGACTGAGGACGAGAGGATACAGTGAGTCCAGCAGCTTTTAAAGCTGATGTTTGGACATATTTTGTTTGAAAACAAATGAAAGCAGTTACTAGTGTTACTATACTATCACAACACCAGAGTCAAGTACTGGACAATACTACACATATATACTTGTTACTACACTATCACAACACCAGAGTCAAGTACTGGACAATACTACACATATATCCTTGTTACTATACTATCACAACACCAGAGTCAAGTACTGGACAATACTACACATATATACTTGTTACTATACTATCACAACACCAGAGTCAAGTACTGGACAATACTACAAATATATACTTGTTACTACACTATCACAACACCAGAGTCAAGTACTGAACAATACTACACATATATACTTGTTACTAAACTATGACAACACCAGAGTCAAGTACTGGACAATACTACACATATATACTTGTTACTAAACTATGACAACACCAGAGTCAAGTACTGGACAATACTACATATGTATACTTGTTACTAAACTATCACAACACCAGAGTCAAGTACTGGACAATACTACATATGTATACTTGTTACTACACTATCACAACACCAGAGTCAAGTACTGGACAATACTACACATATATCCTTGTTACTATACTATCACAACACCAGAGTCAAGTACTGGACAATACTACACATATATACTTGTTACTATACTATCACAACACCAGAGTCAAGTACTGGACAATACTACAAATATATACTTGTTACTACACTATCACAACACCAGAGTCAAGTACTGGACAATACTACACATATATACTTGTTACTAAACTATGACAACACCAGAGTCAAGTACTGGACAATACTACACATATATACTTGTTACTAAACTATGACAACACCAGAGTCAAGTACTGGACAATACTACATATGTATACTTGTTACTAAACTATCACAACACCAGAGTCAAGTACTGGACAATACTACATATGTATACTTGTTACTAAACTATGACAACACCAGAGTCAAGTACTGGACAATACTACACATATATACTTGTTACTAAACTATGACAACACCAGAGTCAAGTACTGGACAATACTACATATGTATACTTGTTACTACACGATCACAACACCAGAGTCAAGTACTGGATAATACTACACATATATATACTTGTTACTACACTATCACAACACCAGAGTCAAGTACTGGACAATACTACACATATATACTTGTTACTACACTATCACAACACCAGAGTCAAGTACTGGACAATACTACACATATATACTTGTTACTACACTATCACAACACCAGAGTCAAGTACTGGACAATACTACACATATATACTTGTTACTACACTATCACAACACCAGAGTCAAGTACTGGACAATACTACACATATATATACTTGTTACTACACTATCACAACACCAGAGTCAAGTACTGGACAATACTACACACATATACTTGTTACTACACTATCACAACACCAGAGTCAAGTACTGGACAATACTACACATATATACTTGTTACTACACTATCACAACACCAGAGTCAAGTACTGGACAATACTACACATATATACTTGTTACTACACTATCACAACACCAGAGTCAAGTACTGGACAATACTACACATATATACTTGTTACTACACTATCACAACACCAGAGTCAAGTACTGGACAATACTACACATATATACTTGTTACTACACTATCACAACACCAGAGTCAAGTACTGGACAATACTACACATATATACTTGTTACTACACTATCACAACACCAGAGTCAAGTACTGGACAATACTACACATATATACTTGTTACTACACTATCACAACACCAGAGTCAAGTACTGGACAATACTACACATATATACTTGTTACTACACTATCACAACACCAGAGTCAAGTACTGGACAATACTACACATATATATTTGTTACTACACTATCACAACACCAGAGTCAATTACTGGACAATACTACACATATATACTTGTTACTACACTATCACAACACCAGAGTCAAGTACTGGACAATACTACACATATATACTTGTTACTACACTATCACAACACCAGAGTCAAGTACTGGACAATACTACACATATATACTTGTTACTACACTATCACAACACCAGAGTCAAGTACTGGACAATACTACACATATATACTTGTTACTACACTATCACAACACCAGAGTCAAGTACTGGACAATACTACACATATATACTTGTTACTACACTATCAGAACACCAGAGTCAAGTACTGGACAATACTACACATATATACTTGTTACTACACTATCACAACACCAGAGTCAAGTACTGGACAATACTACACATATATACTTGTTACTACACTATCACAACACCAGAGTCAAGTACTGGACAATACTACACATATATACGTGTTACTACACTATCACAACACCAGAGTCAAGTACTGGACAATACTACACATATATACTTGTTACTACACTATCACAACACCAGAGTCAAGTACTGGACAATACTACACATATATATACTTGTTACTACACTATCACAACAATACTACTAATATATCCTTTTAATCGTCTCTGATTAAAATGTTTCGTCTCTTGATTGTCGTCAGAAAGCGTCCAAGAAGGGAGTGGAGTTCGTGCGTGTTGTGGTCAAAGGTCTCGGTCCTGGTCGTCAGGTGAGTTAAAAGTGTTTGTTTATTCAATCCTTTGTTTGTTCATTTTTACACTTTAATAATTAAACTTTAAGGTTTTTACATAAAGAAAAGTTTCTGATGGTATTTGTGTAACGACAATAATAATGTGATATTTTTAACTCTCCTGTCACTCAACCTCTGACCCTCAGCCGGCCATCAAGGGGCTGCTCATGGGAGGTCTGGAGGTCGTGTCCATCACAGACAACACTCCGGTGCCGCACAACGGCTGTCGGCCCAGGAAGGCCCGTCGGCTGTGAAGGTGGCGTGACAGGTGTCAATCAAACGAGAACACGTTTAGTTACTGGATGTATTTGAATAAAGTTGTGAGACAAACGTTGAAAGTTTCTTTCATTCAAACGGTGCAAACGAGCAGTTTTAAATAAAGCTTCGACGGAGTGACTCAGTTCTTCTCCGAAGGTCGTCGGGTCGATTCCCTCCCGCTGAAGAAGGCACTTGTATTGCACGGTTGAACGGTTCCTCCGCTCTCCTCGGGGGGGCGCTGCAGGAGTGCATCATGGGAGCTCGCGCTTGTGCTGCGCGAACAGCGAGCTGAAGGGGTAGAGTTTGGCCCGGGCCTGGTACCTCTGACCCGCGATGTCCACCTCGTAGTCGCCGCGGTTGATGAAGTCGGGCGTGAAGGGCGTGGGCAGACCCTCGGGGCCCGGCGGCGGCGACACGAAGCCCAGGCACACGTGGCGGTCCAGGGTGTAGCTGAAGGCGCTGCTGGTGGTGGCGCCGGCGAGCTGACCGTTCCTGTAGATGGGCTCGCCCCACCAGGGCCACAGGTCCAGCTCCGTGTCGTGGTCCTCCAGAACCAGCATCACGAACCTGCGGAACACGCCGTCCTGTCGCTGCTGCAGCAGCGCCTCGCGGCCCACGAACCCACGACCCTGCAGAGAGCACACGAGTACTAGTACTACGAGTACTGCAGCACGTCTTAGTACTGCAGCACGTCTGAGTACTGCAGCACGTCTTAGTACTGCAGCACATGTCTGAGTACTAGCAGCAGCAGTGTTTGTAGTACAAGTACTAGCTACAAGTGTTTGTAATACAAGAACTAGCTTCAAGTGTTTGTAGTACAAGTACTAGCCAAAGTGTTTATAATACAAATACTAACTACAAGTGTTTGTAATACAAGTACTAGCTTCAAGTGTTTGCAGTACAAGTACTAGCTACAAGTGTTTGCAGTACAAGTACTAGCTTCATGTGTTTGTAGTAAAAGTACTTGCTAAAAGTGTTTATAATACAAATACTAACTACAAGTGTTTGTAATACAAGTACTAGCTTCAAGTGTTTGTAGTACAAGTACAAGCTACAAGTGTTTGAAATACAAGTACTAGCTTCAAGTGTTTGTAGTACAAGTACTAGCTAAAAGTGTTTATAATACAAATACTAACTACACGTGTTTGTAATACAAGTAATAGCTTCAAGTGTTTGTAGTACAAGTACAAGCTACAAGTGTTTGCAGTACAAGTACTAGCTTCAAGTGTTTGTAGTACAAGTACTAGCTTCAAGTGTTTGCAGTACAAGTACTAGCTTCAAGTGTTTGAAGTACAAGTACTAGCTTCATGTGTTTGCAGTACAAGTACTAGCTTCAAGTGTTTGTAGTACAAGTACTAGCTTCAAGTGTAGACTGACCGTGTCCAGCTTGACCCTGAACTCGCGGCCACACTCCAGGGGTGTTGTGAAGGCGTCCAGGTCTTGACCCCAGAAGGCGAAGAACTTCTCGATGCGGAGGCTGCGGAGAGCGTAGTATCCTGCGTTCCTGATGCCGTACTTCTGACCCACAGACATGACCTCGTTGTAGACATGCAGGGCGTACTGTAGGGGGCGACAGAGGTCAGAGGTCAGAGAAGCTGCCGCCCACAGGAAGAAGAAGAAGAACCGACCTCGATGGGGATGTAGAGCATGAAGCCCGGTTCACCCGTGTGAGTCATACTCATGACTCGGATCCCGTTAGCGTAGCCCACGCTCATCTCCTGCACACACACACACACACACACACACACACACACACACACACACACAGGAGAGTCAACCCATGAGTCACCAGGACGTGACTCTCCATCACGAGTCTTACTTTACAGAACATGGAGGGGAAGTGATCCGGAGTCATTGACACGTAAGAGAGTTCAGCCAACACGTCCATGGCTCGAGGACCAATCAGATTCAAGGCTGAAGACAGAAGCAAGTATTAGTGAAGTACTATGAAAGAAACATCAGACTCATGTATTAATGAAGTACTATGAAAGAAACATCAGACTCATTATTAATGAAGTACTATGAAAGAAACATCAGACTCATTATTAATGAAGTACTATGAAAGTAACATCAGACTCATGTATTAGTGAAGTACTATGAAAGAAACATCAGACTCATCATTAATGAAGTACTATGAAAGTAACATCAGACTCATGTATTAATGAAGTACTATGAAAGAAACATCAGACTCATTATTAGTGAAGTACTATGAAAGTAACATCAGACTCATGTATTAGTGAAGTACTATGAAAGTAACATCAGACTCATGTATTAATGAAGTACTATGAAAGTAACATCAGACTCATGTATTAGTGAAGTACTATGAAAGTAACATCAGACTCATGTATTAATGAAGTACTATGAAAGTAACATCAGACTCATGTATTAATGAAGTACTATGAAAGTAACATCAGACTCATGTATTAGTGAAGTACTATGAAAGTAACATCAGACTCATGTATTAGTGAAGTACTATGAAAGTAACATCAGACTCATGTTTTAGTGAAGTACTATGAAAGTAACATCAGACTCATGTATTAGTGAAGTACTATGAAAGTAACATCAGACTCATGTATTAATGAAGTACTATGAAAGTAACATCAGACTCATGTATTAATGAAGTACTATGAAAGTAACATCAGACTCATGTATTAGTGAAGTACTATGAAAGTAACATCAGACTCATGTATTAGTGAAGTACTATGAAAGTAACATCAGACTCATGTTTTAGTGAAGTACTATGAAAGTAACATCAGACTCATGTATTAGTGAAGTACTATGAAAGTAACATCAGACTCATGTATTAATGAAGTACTATGAAAGTAACATCAGACTCATGTATTAGTGAAGTACTATGAAAGTAACATCAGACTCATGTATTAATGAAGTACTATGAAAGTAACATCAGACTCATGTATTAGTGAAGTACTATGAAAGTAACATCAGACTCATTATTAGTGAAGTACTATGAAAGAAACATCAGACTCATTATTAATGAAGTACTATGAAAGAAACATCAGACTCATGTATTAGTGAAGTACTATGAAAGAAACATCAGACTCATGTATTAGTGAAGTACTATGAAAGAAACATCAGACTCATTATTAATGAAGTAATATGAAAGAAACATCAGACTCATGTATTAGTGAAGTACTATGAAAGTAACATCAGACTCATGTATTAGTGAAGTACTATGAAAGTAACATCAGACTCATGTATTAATGAAGTACTATGAAAGTAACATCAGACTCATGTATTAGTGAAGTACTATGAAAGTAACATCAGACTCATGTATTAGTGAAGTACTATGAAAGTAACATCAGACTCATGTTTTAGTGAAGTACTATGAAAGTAACATCAGACTCATGTATTAGTGAAGTACTATGAAAGTAACATCAGACTCATGTATTAATGAAGTACTATGAAAGTAACATCAGACTCATGTATTAGTGAAGTACTATGAAAGTAACATCAGACTCATGTATTAATGAAGTACTATGAAAGTAACATCAGACTCATGTATTAGTGAAGTACTATGAAAGTAACATCAGAATCATGTATTAATGAAGTACTATGAAAGTAACATCAGACTCATTATTAATGAAGTACTATGAAAGTAACATCAGACTCATTATTAATGAAGTACTATGAAAGTAACACCAGACTCATTATTAATGAAGTACTATGAAAATAACATCAGACTCATGTATTAATGAAGTACTATGAAAGTAAAATCAGACTCATTATTAATGAAGTACTACGAAAGTAACATCAGACTCATTATTAATGAAGTACTATTAAAATAACCTCAGACTCATGTATTAATGAAGTACTATGAAAGTAACATCACACTCATGTATTAATGAAGTACTATGAAAGTAACATCAGACTCATGTATTAATGAAGTACTATGAAAGTAACATCAGACTCATGTATTAATGAAGTACTATGAAAGTAACATCAGACTCATGTATTAATGAAGTACTATGAAAGTAACATCAGACTCATGTATTAATGAAGTACTATGAAAGTAACATCAGACTCATGTATTAATGAAGTACTATGAAAGTAACATCAGACTCATGTATTAATGAAGTACTATGAAAGTAACATCATACTCATGTATTAATGAAGTACTATGAAAGTAACATCAGACTCATGTATTAATGAAGAACTATGAAAGTAACATCAGACTCATGTATTAATGAAGTACTATGAAAGTAACATCAGACTCATGTATTAATGAAGTACTATGAAAGTAACATCAGTCTCATTATTAATGAAGTACTATGAAAGTAACATCAGACTCATGTATTAATGAAGTACTATGAAAGTAACATCAGACTTATTATTAATGAAGTACTATGAAAGTAACATCAGACTCATGTATTAATGAAGTACTATGAAAGTAACACCAGACTCATTATTAATGAAGTACTATGAAAGTAACATCAGACTCATTATTAATGAAGTACTATGAAAGTAACATCAGACTCATTATTAATGAAGTACTATGAAAGTAACATCAGACTCATGTATTAGTGAAGTACTATGAAAGTAACATCAGACTCATGTATTAATGAAGTACTATGAAAGTAACATCAGACTCATGTATTAGTGAAGTACTATGAAAGTAACATCAGACTCATGTATTAATGAAGTACTATGAAAGTAACATCAGACTCATGTTGTAGTGAATTACTATGAAAGTAACATCAGACTCATGTATTAATGAAGTACTATGAAAGTAACATCAGACTCATGTATTAGTGAAGTACTATGAAAGTAACATCAGACTCATGTATTAGTGAAGTACTATGAAAGAAACATCAGACTCATTATTAATGAAGTACTATGAAAGAAACATCAGACTCATGTATTAGTGAAGTACTATGAAAGTAACATCAGACTCATGTATTAGTGAAGTACTATGAAAGTAACGTCAGACTCATGTATTAGTGAAGTACTATGAAAGTAACATCAGACTCATGTATTAGTGAAGTACTATGAAAGTAACATCAGACTCATGTATTAGTGAAGTACTATGAAAGAAACATCAGACTCATTATTAATGAAGTACTATGAAAGAAACATCAGACTCATGTATTAGTGAAGTACTATGAAAGTAACATCAGACTCATGTATTAATTAAGTACTATGAAAGAAACATCAGACTCATTATTAATGAAGTACTATGAAAGAAACATCAGACTCATGTATTAGTGAAGTACTATGAAAGTAACATCAGACTCATGTATTAGTGAAGTACTATGAAAGTAACATCAGACTCATGTATTAGTGAAGTACTATGAAAGTAACATCAGACTCATGTATTAGTGAAGTACTATGAAAGTAACATCAGACTCATGTATTAGTGAAGTACTATGAAAGTAACATCAGACTCATGTATTAATGAAGTACTATGAAAGTAACATCAGACTCATGTATTAATGAAGTACTATGAAAGTAACATCAGACTCATGTATTAGTGAAGTACTATGAAAGTAACATCAGACTCATGTTTTAGTGAAGTACTATGAAAGTAACACCAGACTCATGTATTAGTGAAGTACTATGAAAGTAACATCAGACTCATGTATTAATGAAGTACTATGAAAGTAACATCAGACTCATGTATTAGTGAAGTACTATGAAAGTAACATCAGACTCATGTATTAATGAAGTACTATGAAAGTAACATCAGACTCATGTATTAGTGAAGTACTATGAAAGTAACATCAGACTCATGTATTAATGAAGTACTATGAAAGTAACATCAGACTCATGTATTAATGAAGTACTATGAAAGAAACATCAGACTCATGTATTAATGAAGTACTATGAAAGAAACATCCGACTCATGTATTAGTGAAGTACTATGAAAGTAACATCAGACTCATGTATTAGTGAAGTACTATGAAAGTAACATCAGACTCATGTATTAGTGAAGTACTATGAAAGTAACATCAGACTCATGTATTTATGAAGTACTATGAAAGTAACATCAGACTCATGTTTTAGTGAAGTACTATGAAAGTAACATCAGACTCATGTATTAATGAAGTACTATGAAAGTAACATCAGACTCATGTATTAATGAAGTACTATGAAAGTAACATCAGACTCATGTATTAATGAAGTAATATGAAAGTAACATCAGACTCATTATTAATGAAGTACTATGAAAGTAACATCAGACTCATGTATTAATGAAGTACTATGAAAGAAACATCAGACTCATTATAAATGAAGTACTATGAAAGAAACATCAGACTCATGTATTAGTGAAGTACTATGAAAGTAACATCAGACTCATGTATTAGTGAAGTACTATGAAAGAAACATCAGACTCATTATTAATGAAGTACTATGAAAGAAACATCAGACTCATGTATTAGTGAAGTACTATGAAAGTAACATCAGACTCAAGTATTAATGAAGTACTATGAAAGAAACATCAGACTCATTATTAATGAAGTACTATGAAAGAAACATCAGACTCATGTATTAGTGAAGTACTATGAAAGTAACATCAGACTCATGTATTAGTGAAGTACTATGAAAGTAACATCAGACTCATGTATTAGTGAAGTACTATGAAAGTAACATCAGACTCATGTATTAGTGAAGTACTATGAAAGTAACATCAGACTCATGTATTAGTGAAGTACTATGAAAGTAACATCAGACTCATGTATTAATGAAGTACTATGAAAGTAACATCAGACTCATGTATTAATGAAGTACTATGAAAGTAACATCAGACTCATGTATTAGTGAAGTACTATGAAAGTAACATCAGACTCATGTTTTAGTGAAGTACTATGAAAGTAACACCAGACTCATGTATTAGTAAAGTACTATGAAAGTAACATCAGACTCATGTATTAATGAAGTACTATGAAAGTAACATCAGACTCATGTATTAGTGAAGTACTATGAAAGTAACATCAGACTCATGTATTAATGAAGTACTATGAAAGTAACATCAGACTCATGTTTTAGTGAAGTACTATGAAAGTAACATCAGACTCATGTATTAATGAAGTACTATGAAAGTAACATCAGACTCATTTATTAATGAAGTACTATGAAAGTAACATCAGACTCATGTATTAATGAAGTAATATGAAAGTAACATCAGACTCATTATTAATGAAGTACTATGAAAGTAACATCAGACTCATGTATTAATGAAGTACTATGAAAGAAACATCAGACTCATGTATTAGTGAAGTACTATGAAAGTAACATCAGACTCATGTATTAGTGAAGTACTATGAAAGTAACATCAGACTCATGTATTAGTGAAGTACTATGAAAGAAACATCAGACTCATGTATTAGTGAAGTACTATGAAAGTAACATCAGACTCATGTATTAATGAAGAACTATGAAAGTAACATCAGACTCATGTATTAATGAAGTACTATGAAAGTAACATCAGACTCATGTATTAGTGAAGTACTATGAAAGAAACATCAGACTCATGTTTTAGTGAATTACTATGAAAGAAACATCAGACTCATGTATTAGTGAAGTACTATGAAAGTAACATCAGACTCATGTATTAATGAAGTACTACGAAAGTAACATCAGACTCATGTATTAATGAAGTACTATGAAAGTAACATCAGACTCATGTATTAATGAAGTAGTATGAAAGTAACATCAGACTCATGTATTAATGAAGTACTATGAAAGTAACATCAGACTCATGTATTAATGAAGTACTATGAAAGTAACATCAGACTCATGTATTAATGAAGTCCTATGAAAGTAACATCAGACTCATGTATTAATGAAGTCCTATGAAAGTAACATCAGACTCATGTTTTAATGAAGTACTATGAAAGTAACATCAGACTCATGTATTAATGAAGTACTATGAAAGTAACATCAGACTCATGTATTAATGAAGTACTATGAAAGTAACATCAGTCTCATGTATTAATGAAGTACTATGAAAGTAACATCAGACTTATTATTAATGAAGTACTATGAAAGTAACATCAGACTTATTATTAATGAAGTACTATGAAAGTAACATCAGACTCATGTATTAATGAAGTACTATGAAGGTAACATCAGACTCATGTATTAATGAAGTACTATGAAAGTAACATCAGACTCATTATTAATGAAGTACTATGAAAGTAACATCAGACTCATGTATTAATAAAGTACTATGAAAGTAACATCAGACTCATGTATTAATGAAGTACTATGAAAGTAACATCAGACTCATTATTAATGAAGTACTATGAAAGTAACATCAGACTCATGTATTAATGAAGTACTATGAAAGTAACATCAGACTCATGTATTAATGAAGTACTATGAAAGTAACATCAGACTCATGTATTAATGAAGTACTATGAAAGTAACATCAGACTCATTATTAATGAAGTACTATGAAAGTAACATCAGACTCATTATTAATGAAGTACTATGAAAGTAACATCAGACTCATGTATTAATGAAGTACTATGAAAGTAACATCAGACTCATGTATTAATGAAGTACTATGAAAGTAACATCAGACTCATGTATTAATGAAGTACTATGAAAGTAACATCAGACTCATGTATTAATGAAGTACTATGAAAGTAACATCAGACTCATTATTAATGAAGTACTATGAAAGTAACATCAGACTCATTATTAATGAAGTACTATGAAAGTAACATCAGACTCATGTATTAATGAAGTACTATGAAAGTAACATCAGACTCATTATTAATGAAGTACTATGAAAGTAACATCAGACTCATGTATTAATGAAGTACTATGAAAGAAACATCAGACTCATGTATTAGTGAAGTACTATGAAAGTAACATCAGACTCATGTATTAGTGAAGTACTATGAAAGTAACATCAGACTCATGTATTAGTGAAGTACTATGAAAGAAACATCAGACTCATGTGTTAGTGAAGTACTATGAAAGTAACATCAGACTCATGTATTAATGAAGTACTATGAAAGTAACATCAGACTCATTATTAATGAAGTACTACGAAAGTAACATCAGACTCATTATTAATGAAGTACTACGAAAATAACATCAGACTCATGTATTAATGAAGTACTATGAAAGTAACATCAGACTCATTATTAATGAAGTACTATGAAAGTAACATCAGACTCATTATTAATGAAGTACTATGAAATTAACATCAGACTCATGTATTAATGAAGTAATATGAAAGTAACATCAGACTCAGTATTAATGAAGTACTATGAAAGTAACATCAGACTCATGTATTAATGAAGTACTATGAAAGAAACATCAGACTCATGTATTAGTGAAGTACTATGAAAGTAACATCAGACTCATGTATTAGTGAAGTACTATGAAAGTAACATCAGACTCATGTATTAGTGAAGTACTATGAAAGTAACATCAGACTCATGTATTAGTGAAGTACTATGAAAGTAACATCAGACTCATGTATTAATGAAGTACTATGAAAGTAACATCAGACTCATTATTAATGAAGTACTACGAAAGTAACATCAGACTCATTATTAATGAAGTACTACGAAAATAACATCAGACTCATGTATTAATGAAGTACTATGAAAGTAACATCACACTCATGTATTAATGAAGTACTATGAAAGTAACATCAGACTCATGTATTAATGAAGTACTATGAAAGTAACATCAGACTCATGTATTAATGAAGTACTATGAAAGTAACATCAGACTCATGTATTAATGAAGTACTATGAAAGTAACATCAGACTCATGTATTAATGAAGTACTATGAAAGTAACATCAGACTCATGTATTAATGAAGTGCTATGAAAGTAACATCAGACTCATGTATTAATGAAGTACTATGAAAGTAACATCAGACTCATGTTTTAATGAAGTACTATGAAAGTAACATCAGACTCATGTATTAATGAAGTACTATGAAAGTAACATCAGACTCATGTATTAATGAAGTACTATGAAAGTAACATCAGTCTCATGTATTAATGAAGTACTATGAAAGTAACATCAGACTTATTATTAATGAAGTACTATGAAAGTAACATCAGACTCATGTATTAATGAAGTACTATGAAGGTAACATCAGACTCATGTATTAATGAAGTACTATGAAAGTAACATCAGACTCATTATTAATGAAGTACTATGAAAGTAACATCAGACTCATGTATTAATGAAGTACTATGAAAGTAACATCAGACTCATGTATTAATGAAGTACTATGAAAGTAACATCAGACTCATGTATTAATGAAGTACTATGAAAGTAACATCAGACTCATGTATTAATGAAGTACTATGAAAGTAACATCAGACTCATTATTAATGAAGTACTATGAAAGTAACATCAGACTCATTATTAATGAAGTACTATGAAAGTAACATCAGACTCATGTATTAATGAAGTACTATGAAAGTAACATCAGACTCATGTATTAATGAAGTACTATGAAAGTAACATCAGACTCATGTATTAATGAAGTACTATGAAAGTAACATCAGACTCATTATTAATGAAGTACTATGAAAGTAACATCAGACTCATTATTAATGAAGTACTATGAAAGTAACATCAGACTCATGTATTAATGAAGTACTATGAAAGTAACATCAGACTCATGTATTAATGAAGTACTATGAAAGTAACATCAGACTCATTATTAATGAAGTACTATGAAAGTAACATCAGACTCATGTATTAATGAAGTACTATGAAAGTAACATCAGACTCATGTATTAATGAAGTACTATGAAAGTAACATCAGACTCATGTATTAATGAAGTACTATGAAAGTAACATCATACTCATGTATTAATGAAGTACTATGAAAGTAACATCAGACTCATGTATTAATGAAGAACTATGAAAGTAACATCAGACTCATGTATTAATGAAGTACTATGAAAGTAACATCAGACTCATGTATTAATGAAGTACTATGAAAGTAACATCAGTCTCATTATTAATGAAGTACTATGAAAGTAACATCAGACTCATGTATTAATGAAGTACTATGAAAGTAACATCAGACTTATTATTAATGAAGTACTATGAAAGTAACATCAGACTCATGTATTAATGAAGTACTATGAAAGTAACACCAGACTCATTATTAATGAAGTACTATGAAAGTAACATCAGACTCATTATTAATGAAGTACTATGAAAGTAACATCAGACTCATTATTAATGAAGTACTATGAAAGTAACATCAGACTCATGTATTAGTGAAGTACTATGAAAGTAACATCAGACTCATGTATTAATGAAGTACTATGAAAGTAACATCAGACTCATGTATTAGTGAAGTACTATGAAAGTAACATCAGACTCATGTATTAATGAAGTACTATGAAAGTAACATCAGACTCATGTTGTAGTGAATTACTATGAAAGTAACATCAGACTCATGTATTAATGAAGTACTATGAAAGTAACATCAGACTCATGTATTAGTGAAGTACTATGAAAGTAACATCAGACTCATGTATTAGTGAAGTACTATGAAAGAAACATCAGACTCATTATTAATGAAGTACTATGAAAGAAACATCAGACTCATGTATTAGTGAAGTACTATGAAAGTAACATCAGACTCATGTATTAGTGAAGTACTATGAAAGTAACGTCAGACTCATGTATTAGTGAAGTACTATGAAAGTAACATCAGACTCATGTATTAGTGAAGTACTATGAAAGTAACATCAGACTCATGTATTAGTGAAGTACTATGAAAGAAACATCAGACTCATTATTAATGAAGTACTATGAAAGTAACATCAGACTCATGTATTAATGAAGTACTATGAAAGAAACATCAGACTCATGTATTAGTGAAGTACTATGAAAGTAACATCAGACTCATGTATTAGTGAAGTACTATGAAAGTAACATCAGACTCATGTATTAGTGAAGTACTATGAAAGTAACATCAGACTCATGTATTAGTGAAGTACTATGAAAGTAACATCAGACTCATGTATTAATGAAGTACTATGAAAGTAACATCAGACTCATTATTAATGAAGTACTACGAAAGTAACATCAGACTCATTATTAATGAAGTACTACGAAAATAACATCAGACTCATGTATTAATGAAGTACTATGAAAGTAACATCAGACTCATGTATTAATGAAGTACTATGAAAGTAACATCAGACTCATGTATTAATGAAGTACTATGAAAGTAACATCAGTCTCATGTATTAATGAAGTACTATGAAAGTAACATCAGACTCATTATTAATGAAGTACTACGAAAGTAACATCAGACTCATTATTAATGAAGTACTACGAAAATAACATCAGACTCATGTTTTAATGAAGTACTATGAAAGTAACATCAGACTCATGTATTAATGAAGTACTATGAAAGTAACATCAGACTCATGTATTAATGAAGTACTATGAAAGTAACATCAGTCTCATGTATTAATGAAGTACTATGAAAGTAACATCAGACTTATTATTAATGAAGTACTATGAAAGTAACATCAGACTCATGTATTAATGAAGTACTATGAAGGTAACATCAGACTCATGTATTAATGAAGTACTATGAAAGTAACATCAGACTCATTATTAATGAAGTACTATGAAAGTAACATCAGACTCATGTATTAATGAAGTACTATGAAAGTAACATCAGACTCATGTATTAATGAAGTACTATGAAAGTAACATCAGACTCATGTATTAATGAAGTACTATGAAAGTAACATCAGACTCATGTATTAATGAAGTACTATGAAAGTAACATCAGACTCATTATTAATGAAGTACTATGAAAGTAACATCAGACTCATTATTAATGAAGTACTATGAAAGTAACATCAGACTCATGTATTAATGAAGTACTATGAAAGTAACATCAGACTCATGTATTAATGAAGTACTATGAAAGTAACATCAGACTCATGTATTAATGAAGTACTATGAAAGTAACATCAGACTCATTATTAATGAAGTACTATGAAAGTAACATCAGACTCATTATTAATGAAGTACTATGAAAGTAACATCAGACTCATGTATTAATGAAGTACTATGAAAGTAACATCAGACTCATGTATTAATGAAGTACTATGAAAGTAACATCAGACTCATTATTAATGAAGTACTATGAAAGTAACATCAGACTCATGTATTAATGAAGTACTATGAAGGTAACATCAGACTCATGTATTAATGAAGTACTATGAAGGTAACATCAGACTCATGTATTAATGAAGTACTATGAAAGTAACATCAGACTCATTATTAATGAAGTACTATGAAAGTAACATCAGACTCATTATTAATAAAGTACTACAAAGGTACTTCACACCTGTGTACTTCCAGCTCACGTCCTCCAGGTGCAGGTTGGGGTCAGAGGGCATGTGCTTCTTCATCCAGGACCAACAGTGGACCTGCTGGTCCGTGGGTGAGATGATGAAGAAGCTGCAACACAACATCATCGTCGGTCGATCAGAGACTCACAACTCTAGAGTCGCACACACCTGTTCTTGCTGATGCGCACAACACTGCAGTCGTTCTCGTAGCCGCCCCTGCTGTTCAGCATCCCGGTGTGAACCATGTGACCCACAGGCACGTCCAGGTCGTTGGCACACAGGTGCTGCAGGAAGTCCAGAGCCTCGTCGCCGCTGGACTGAACAACACAACAGTGTGTAGACAAGTTCAGTCTCAAAGTTGTCGACACTTTTTCATTTTCTTCTATTGTGTGACTAAAATAATCATTTTATACTCACTAGAATATCCAAGCTGTAGTCGGTTAATACTACAGCGTCCTGCAGAGTAATACTACAGCGTCCTGCAGAGTAATACTACAGAGCCCTGCAGAGTAATACTACAGAGCCCTGCAGAGTAATACTACAGAGCCCTGCAGAGTAATACTACAGCGTCCTGCAGAGTAATACTACAGAGCCCTGCAGAGTAATACTACAGAGCCCTGCAGAGTAATACTACAGCGTCCTGCAGAGTAATACTACAGCGTCCTGCAGAGTAATACTACAGAGCCCTGCAGAGTAATACTACAGAGCCCTGCAGAGTAATACTACAGAGCCCTGCAGAGTAATACTACAGCGTCCTGCAGAGTAATACTACAGCGTCCTGCAGAGTAATACTACAGAGCCCTGCAGAGTAATACTACAGAGCCCTGCAGAGTAATACTACAGAGCCCTGCAGAGTAATACTACAGCGTCCTGCAGAGTAATACTACAGCGTCCTGCAGAGTAATACTACAGCGTCCTGCAGAGTAATACTACGGAGCCCTGCAGAGTAATACTACAGCGTACTGCAGAGTAATACTACAGCGTCCTGCAGAGTAATACTACGGAGCCCTGCAGAGTAATACTACAGTGTCCTGCAGAGTAATACTATAGCGTCCTGCAGAGTAATACTACGGAGCCTTGCAGAGTAATACTACAGAGCCCTGCAGAGTAATACTACAGAGCCCTGCAGAGTAATACTACAGAGCCCTGCAGAGTAATACTACAGCGTCCTGCAGAGTAATACTACAGAGCCCTGCAGAGTAATACTACAGAGCCCTGCAGAGTAATACTACAGCGTCCTGCAGAGTAATACTACAGCGTCCTGCAGAGTAATACTACAGAGCCCTGCAGAGTAATACTACAGAGCCCTGCAGAGTAATACTACAGAGCCCTGCAGAGTAATACTACAGCGTCCTGCAGAGTAATACTACAGCGTCCTGCAGAGTAATACTACAGAGCCCTGCAGAGTAATACTACAGAGCCCTGCAGAGTAATACTACAGAGCCCTGCAGAGTAATACTACAGCGTCCTGCAGAGTAATACTACAGCGTCCTGCAGAGTAATACTACAGCGTCCTGCAGAGTAATACTACGGAGCCCTGCAGAGTAATACTACAGCGTACTGCAGAGTAATACTACAGCGTCCTGCAGAGTAATACTACGGAGCCCTGCAGAGTAATACTACAGTGTCCTGCAGAGTAATACTATAGCGTCCTGCAGAGTAATACTACGGAGCCTTGCAGAGTAATACTACGGAGCCCTGCAGAGTAATACTACGGATCCCTGAAGAGTAATACTACGGAGTCCTGCAGAGTAATACTACAGAGCCTTGCAGAGTAATACTACGGAGCCCTGCAGAGTAATATTACGGAGCCCTGCAGAGTAACACTACGGAGCCCTGCAGAGTAACACTACGGAGCCCTGCAGAGTAATACTACGGATCCCTGCAGAGTAATACTACGGAGCCCTGCAGAGTAATAATACGGAGCCCTGCAGAGTAATACTACGTAGCCCTGCAGAGTAATACTACGGAGTCCTGCAGAGTAATACTACGGAGCCCTGCAGAGTAATACTACGGAGCCCTGCAGAGTAATACTACAGGAACTCACCGTCAGCTCAAACTTTGTGAAGGACGACATGTCGACGACACAAACAGCTTCTTTGCAACACTTGACTTCAGCTTCTACGATGTCGAACCAGTCGGGCTTGTAGAAGGTTTTGCTCTGGTCCAGAGACAGCAGGTCTGCAGGGGTCAGAGGTCGTCAACGGAGAGCGTCATCGGTGGGAGGTCGGCGCTGGAGTACCTTTCCCGTGAGGGACGAAGTACTTGGGTCTCTCGAAGCCGTGCTTCTCCATCCAGCGAGCGCCCTGCGTGTCCAGGCGGTCGTACAGAGGACTGGTCCGGAGCTGCCGGCCCGTCTGGAAGTCCCAGCGAGGAACCTTCAGCTCGTACAGGAGAGCTGGACCCACATGCACACGCACACGCACACACACACACACACACACACACACACACACACACACACACACACACACACACACACACACACACACACACACACACACACACACACACACACACACACACGCACACACACACACACACACACACACACACAGTTACACAACCATCAACATCCTGCTCTCAGCCGGTCCTCCACTCACGCATGACCTCCATGACCCGGTGTCTCAGGAAGGTCCGGCTGCTCTGCAGGTTCCCGAAGCGCTTGATGTCCAGGGGCCACACGTTGGCGGTGGGGTACCCGTAGGTCATCCACTCGGCCAAGAACCTGAGACGCCCCACAATGAACCAGCGTGTCAAGGTCGCTCCACGGAGACGTTCCACTCACTTGCCGGCTCCTCCGGCGTACGAGAGTCCGGACGAGTTCATCCCGGCCAGGACGAAGTACCCGGAGACGCCCGGAGTTTCTCCCATGAGGCAGCGCATGTCGGGGGTGAAGGACTCGGGACAGTTGACCAGTTGATGGATCTCACACGACTCCAGGCTCGGCATCCTACGCAGAAGTCCACTGAGCATCGGTTCTGAAGGAGAGACCAGAGTCAGTGTGTGTGTGTGTGTGTGTGTGTGTGTGTGAGTGTGTGTCTGTGCGTGTGCTAAAGTGTGTATGTGTTAAAGTGTGTGTGTACGTGTGTGTTGAAGTGTGTATGTGCGAATGTGTAAAAGTGTGTATGTGCGAGTGTGTAAAAGTGTGTATGTGCGAGTGTGTTAAAGTGTGTATGTGCGAGTGTGTTGAAGTGTGTATGTGCGAGTGTGTTGAAGTGTGTATGTGCGAATGTGTAAAAGTGTGTATGTGCGAGTGTGTTAAAGTGTGTATGTGCGAGTGTGTTAAAGTGTGTATGTGCGAGTGTGTAAAAGTGTGTATGTGCGAGTGTGTTAAAGTGTGTATGTGCGAGTGTGTTGAAGTGTGTATGTGCAAGTGTGTTGAAGTGTGTATGTGCATGTGTGTTTATTTTACGTTTATAACAAACATATTGAAACTTTGTTGCTTTAATTAAAATGTTTTCGTTTTTTTAAACAATCTAAATCCAATAATTAAAAAATAAATGTTGTAAATTCAACAGTATTTTTAATTCAATATAAATGTTGGTATAATAGAGTCTCCAGACTAAACCAACAGAGCTCAGAGCTGCTGATCAAACTTTCAGCCAATCACGTGTCGCACACACGATCATGTGACCATTAATGAATCAACTGTACGACTGTTAAATGACGAATGTAAACAAAAATAAACACAATATTGTGATGCTGGTCCAACGGTACCGAAGTGATCCCAGTCCTCCTGCATGTTCTGGATCTCCAGCTGGTTCCGGCCCTCGGTGAAGATGGGTTTGGGGTTCTTCTCGAAGCCTCCTGACAGAAGTCCTCCCTGCCAGGGTCGGGCGTAGATCCTGCCGTCCATGTCCAGCAGCACTGAGAAGCACAGCTGGTGAGCGGGTCGTGTGAGTGGCGGGGTCAGGGGTCAGGGGTCAGCACCTGGAGTGTCGGGGGGCAGCGGCTCCTGCAGGGGTTTGGTCAGCAGGTAGAAGTGCTCGCAGCCGTGGAGAGGGATGGAGATCTTGGTCTCGCTGGCCTGACCCAACTCGTACGCCCACTGCAGGCGGAGAGAGTTAGTCACCGCGAGCGCAGACCTCCGCCGAGCAGCTTGTTGACATGAGCTCGCTGGAGCCGCAGGTGGCGCCAGCGAGTCATGACACGTTGCTATGGAGACGCGTCATGTGCTCACCTGTCCAGCACAGTTGACGAAATATTCGCACTCGATGGATCCTCGGTCCGTCTGCACCCCGGTCACCTGACCCTTGTCCACCAGAACCTGCTGGACACTGGTTCTGTCCAGGATCTGGACCCCTGCACGGACCACACGAGGTTAGATGTGAGTGTTGATCAAACATGTGACACAACTTGTTGAACTTCATCATAACTTTCAGCACTTTAGCTTGTTTGATCCAATGTGTGTTTTTCTGATCACGCTTTATTTGTTGTGTGTACATGTGTGTGTGCAAGTATATGTGTGTGCGTGCAGGTGTGTGTGTGTTAGACTTGTGTTGGATCAGATCACTGATGGAAGGTCTGACCATGAATAGATCTGAAAGTAAGAACCAGAATTTTAAAATGATCCTGAAAGAAACTGGCAGCCAGTGAAGAGTTTGAAGGAGAAATGTGAGTTCTTCTACTAGAGCAGCCAGTGAAGAGTTTGAAGGAGAAATGTGAGTTCTTCTACTAGAGCAGCCAGTGAAGAGTTTGAAGGAGAAATGTGAGTTCTTCTACTAGAGCGGCTCAGAATTCTGGCTGCAGAGTTTTGTATGAACTGTCTGTATTAGACACAAAATAAACTGTTACAATAGTTTAAACGACACAAACACATGGATTATAAGATCAAGATCATGTTCCGACAACAAGTTTAGAGATTTTTCTCAGTTGAAGGAAACAGTTTCTGGTCAGTTTTCTGCAGTGTCGAACAAGAGACATGTCTTTATCAAATACAACACCCAGGTTTCTCAGGCTCAGTTTGACAGACTGACCTAAGTCACCCAAGTACTGACTCAACCCTGGAATCTTATCATCAGGAGCAATCACCAGAGTTTCAGTTTTGTCCACATTAAGCTGTAAAGTGTTTTCACTCATTGTTTGATTTCTAGCAAACAATTGACTAAGTTCAGCCTCTGGGGCTCAGTTGGATCAACAGAGCAGTAGAGCTGGATGTCATCAGCAAACATGTGATAAGAAACATCAGGAAATCTCTGAATGATTTTACCGAGGGGAATCAAGTACAGCAAAAACAATAAAGGACCCAGAATAGAACCTTGAGGGACTCCACACAACAGATCGGCCGATTCAGACCTCATTTGATTGGCAGATACACTAAAACTGCGCCCAGAAAGGTAAGATGAGAACCATTCTAACACAGACCCAGACAGTCTTCATCCCTCAGTCTTCTCAGCAGGATCTGGTTCAACTGTGTCAAAGGCTGAGGACAGATCCAACAGAACCAGAACATCATGATGTCACTGGACACCTTCAGTAAAGCTGTCTCCGTAGATGTTTACGGAAGCCAGACTGAAACTTCTCATGGATGTCGCTCTGATCCAGGAACAGCTGCTCAGTCACCACCTTCTCCAAGATCTTGGACAAGAATGAAGATCTGAAATAGGCCTGAAATTACTGAGGTCAGTTGGGTCTAAGACCGGCTTTTTGAGCAGAGGCTCCAATTAGAAAAGATAGAGCAGTGAAGGAAGACCACAAGGAGGAGAGGGGGTCAGAGACAGTAGGGGTTCCAAACAAAGGGGGAGAGATTTTCTCTTTGATCAATTTAATTTTGTCAATGAAAAACCTCAACAATCATTGCTATCAGCTTCACAGAAGACATGATTTGAGGAGCAGGAGACACGAGAGAATTAATCGTGTCAAACAACACTTTGGGGTTTTTCTTATTTGCTGCTACAAGTTTTCTGATGTAATCAGATCTGGCAGTTTCCACCATCTCATTGTAAGAAGACATCAGATCCCTGATGTCTTCATAGTGTGTGCGTGTTATACTTGTGTCTGCGTGCAGGTGTGTGTTATATTTGTGTGTGCGTGTAGATGTGTGTGTGTGTTATACTTTTGTGTGCGTGTTATACTTGTGTGTGCGTGCAGGTGTGTGTTGGTCGTGTGTGTAACCTTGTCCTGCAGCAGCCGTGGCGAGTGCGTGGTTGACGTCGGGGGGAGACACGACAGCGTCGTGGGGCAGGTGCAGAGCTCCCGCCAGGTCATGGATGTTGACCAGAGGGTGAAGTTTAGCCACTTCTTTAGGTTTGATGATGTTGCAGCTGACGCCCAACACCCTGAACACACAACCTGAGTCACACACCAGCAGCTGACGCACAACACTCTGACAACACAACCCTGAGTCACACACTAGCAGCTGTGCAGGAGCGAGATCTTACTTGAGTCTGGACGCCAGACGCTTGAGCGAGATGAGCCGGTCCTGACTCTGGGCCAGACACAGAGAGCCCGTGTTGACGTATCCTGGAACATCAGGTCGACACGATCACGGGTGAGACGCAGCAGCAGAGCAACAACAACTCACCCGTCTTCACGCCGCTCTCGTCCTCCAGCTGCTGGTACAGGCGGTTGGAGTAGATGGCCATCTGACACTCGATGCTGATTGGTTTAGCCACACTGACCACGCCCGCACACAACCTGGTGGTTCCTGCTCCGAGTCTGACGGAGACACAGAGAAGCTACGACCCTCAAGACCCGTGACCTCATGGTGATGGTTCTCTAACATCTCAGTCCGTCAGTCACATGATCGTCTGCCCGACAACACAGGAACACAACAAGAACAACACAGGAACACAAGAAGGACAACACAACTACACAACAAGAACAACACAACAAGAACAACACAGCAACACTACACGGACAACACAACAAAAACAACAAAAGCCGGACAAAACAACAACACAGGAACACAACAAGAACAACACAGGAACACAAGAAGGACAACACAACTACACAACAAGAACAACACAACAAGAACAACACAGCAACACTACACGGACAACACAACAAAAACAACAAAAGCCGGACAAAACAACAACACAGGAACACAACAAGAACAACACAGGAATACAAGAAGGACAACACAACTACACAACAAGAACAACACAACAAGAACAACACAGCAACACTACACGGACAACAGAACAAAAACAACAAAAGCCGGACAAAACAACAACACAGGAACACAACAAGAACAATACAGGAATACAAGAAGGACAACACAACTACACAACAAGAACAACACAACAAGAACAACACAGCAACACTACACGGACAACACAACAAAAACAACAAAAGCCGGACAAAACAACAACACAGGAACACAACAAGAACAACACAGGAATACAAGAAGGACAACACAACTACACAACAAGAACAACACAACAAGAACAACACAGCAACACTACACGGACTACACAACAAAAACAACAAAAGCAGGACAAAACAACAACACAACATGGACAAAACAACAACACAACAAGAACAACACAGCAACACAACAAGGACAATACAACAAAAACAACACAACAAGGACAAAACAACAACACAACAAGGACAAAACAACAACACAACAAAAACAACACAACAAGGACAAAACACAACAAGGACAAAACAACAACACAGCAACACAACAAGGACAAAACAACAACACAACAAAGACAACACAACAAGGACAAAACACAACAAGGACAAAACAACAACAAGAACAACACAAGGCTTGTATTTCTAAATAAATCTTCAAGTTACATAATAGGAAATAAACAAACTCAGCCAATCATGTGACGCGCAGATGATCACGTGACATGAGTCACTGTCACATGATTATAGGTTTAATAAAGAAATAATTAGTACCTACGGTTGTAAAATAAATAATTAAATGCTTAAAGACTTTATTTTGTAAAAAACGGATTCAATCTTGTGACGACACTATCTTTAAATCTTCGGTTTCCATGGCAACCACGTCTCACCTGCCCTGCTCCAGCAGCACGATGTCGGTCCAGCCCAGCTTGGCCAGATGGTAGGCCACCGAGGTGCCCACCACGCCCCCCCCACAGATGACCACCCGGGCCTGGCCGGGCAGGGCGGGCAGGGACGAGTCTGCGCCGACGGTCCTGCAGGCGGTCGAGGTGGTCAGCGCCCGGCGGAGCCACCGGTGACCCCCAGGGGTCAGCAGCAGTCGAGGGAGCAGGACGGGCGACAGAGCCCTGGAGCTCCGGACGCAGCTGCACATGGCAGAGCTGCTGCAACACAAGACTGTCAATCTGAAATCTCATGACCTTTGACATGGTCGTCAAGAACACACATCGTGACCTAAACGTGGAAACACACACATATATATGTATATATATATGTGTGTGTGTGTGTGTGTATCATGTAAACATAAATATAAGTTATAAATAACATGTAAACATTTAAATATGACCTTTGAAATATATACTTTATTGACTATTGTTTTGATTGTTTAAGTGCTTTCTGACCCTGGTCTGGAAAAGTACTATATAAATAAAAATGTCTTACTTACTTACTTATAAATAACATGTAAACATATAAATATATGTTATAAATAAAATGTAAACATAAATATATGTTATATATAACATGTAAACGTTTAAATATATGTTATAAATAACATGTAAACATAAATTTATGTTTTAAATAAAATGTAAACATAAATATATGTTATAAATGACATTTAAACATTCAAATATATGTTGTAAACAACATGTTGAAATTTAAATATATGTGCAAAAGAACGAGAATATTGATCACTTAAAGTCATGTGACCAGAAACACTGAACTCTGATAATAATATTGACATTTAAACATAAATGTTGTGAATAATATCGACATATATAAACATGTTATTAATAATATTGACATATAAACATATGTTCTTAATAATATCGACATATATAAACATGTTATTAATAATATTGACATATAACCATAAATGTGTGAATAATATCGACATATATAAACATGTTATTAATAATATTGATATATATACATAAATGTTGTGAATAATATCGAAATATATAAACATATGTTATCAATAATATTGATATATATAGTAAGTGGAGCGGAAGTCGCTCGCAATGACAGCTAGCCTGAAGCTAAGCTAAGCTAATGTAGCGCTAAAGCTCAACCTTGAACGAGCTGCAGGAATGTTTGGAGAAAGTAGAAGTTCCAAACTCACCTGAGTCAGTCCAGGCCGACAGGTGTGTCTCTGCGACAGGTGTGTTGACAGAAAAAAGAAGATTTGACACAAACTCTTGTTTTAGGAGCAGCTACTGTAACTCAAGATACAATAACAACACCCACGTCTGCCTTGGTCTTACAAAATAAAAGCAACTCCATGATTCTTGCAACGTCAGCATTCGCTTAAGACACGTGAAGAAGTAAAAATATATTTATTTTCTTTATTAAAACTTCACACAAAACAAAACAATGTCCGTTGACCCTGAAAATCGTGGTTGGATTGCGTTTAAACACTGAGTGTGTTTTATTTTGAAATGTAAGGATCGTGCATCCTGTCTACGTAAACCAGTGTGGAAAATGTTCGTGATCTGTTTTGTACAATTAAATTAAAAACATTTTTTAATTAATTTAAAATAATAAAATAATCAAGTTTGAACAACTACACGATTTACATTAAAATCCTGACAAAAAAAAAACATTCTGAGGCTTTGAGTGTATCTCCGTAAGTGACCAGTAGAGGGCAGTATAATCCAGAACTTGTTTCACTTGGATTGAAATTTATGAAACGAATGATTTTTATTTATTTATCGGTTTCTTCATTATCTTCAATATAAAATAATAAAGTATTTATCAATTTAATTCTTATTCCACTGTCTCTGATGTTGATTTGTTTTGAATACTTTACAGAGATTAAATTATAAATAACACTTTTATTCTCATTCTCTCAATTTAATTAGTTTCGTCAAACAATATATTAAACAACGTTATTATTAAATTACGCCACATTCATATTAAAATGTTTTATAGTTTTAAAAAGTTTTCATTAAACTCAATATACTTTTATACGATACTGTGGCAAATATGAAACTCTTTGGTGATGTTGACCTCGTTCTGAGACCAGCAGGGGCGAGGAGCTCCTGCTGGTCTCAGGTCTGGTCAGGATCTCACGAGGGACGAGCAGGTCAGGACCGTCAGAGGGTCGGGACCGTCAGCGGGGCTGGACCGTCAGAGGGTCGGGACCGTCAGCGGGTCAGGACCGTCAGCGGGTCGGGGCCGTCAGCGGGTCGGGACCGTCAGCGGGTCGGGACCGTCAGCGGGTAAGGACCGTCAGCGGGGCTGGACCGTCAGAGGGTCGGGACCGTCAGCGGGTCGGGACCGTCAGCGGGTCGGGACCGTCAGCGGGTCGGGGCCGTCAGCGGGTCGGGACCGTCAGCGGGTCGGGACCGTCAGCGGGTAAGGACCGTCAGCGGGGCTGGACCGTCAGAGGGTCGGGACCGTCAGCGGGTCGGGACCGTCAGCGGGTCGGGACCGTCAGCGGGTAAGGACCGTCAGCGGGGCTGGACCGTCAGCGGGTCGGGACCGTCAGAGGGTCGGGACCGTCAGCGGGTCGGGACCGTCAGCGGGTCGGGACCGTCAGCGGGTAAGGACCGTCAGCGGGGCTGGACCGTCAGAGGGTCGGGACCGTCAGCGGGTCGGGACCGTCAGCGGGTCGGGACCGTCAGCGGGTAAGGACCGTCAGCGGGGCTGGACCGTCAGCGGGTCGGGACCGTCAGAGGGTCGGGACCGTCAGCGGGTCGGGACCGTCAGCGGGTCGGGACCGTCAGCGGGTAAGGACCGTCAGCGGGGCTGGACCGTCAGAGGGTCGGGACCGTCAGCGGGGCTGGACCGTCAGAGGGTCGGGACCGTCAGCGGGGCTGGACCGTCAGAGGGTCGGGACCGTCAGCGGGTCGGGACCGTCAGAGGGTCGGGACCGTCAGAGGGTCGGGACCGTCAGCGGGGCTGGACCGTCAGAGGGTCGGGACCGTCAGAGGGTCAGGACCGTCAGCGGGGCTGGAGAATGTACGTGACGGGGTCAGTGAGGCGGTCTTCTCTCAACTCGCATCAGCTCCGTAAAGATTCTCCAGCACATTCCTCCACATGTGTTCGGGCTTCGTCAGCTCCTGGGACACTAAGGGGTGCTCAGGGAGCTGGGGAGGCTTCTGGGGCGAAGAGGGTCCACGCCCAACAAGTATCTGAGGTTCCTCACGTTTCTCCCACAGAGCTGGATTAAATAAACGACAGTGGAAGTTCTAGTGAATCCAGCTCGAGTCCCTGCTCAGTTGGTTCAAGAGACAGAGACGCCGCTCGTGTAATGCTTCTCTGCAGCCAGAATTCTGAGCCGCTCTAGTAGAAGAACTCACATTTCTCCTTCAAACTCTTCACTGGCTGCTCTAGTAGAAGAACTCACATTTCTCCTTCAAACTCTTCACTGGCCGCTCTAGTAGAAGAACTCACATTTCTCCTTCAAACTCTTCACTGGCTGCTCTAGTAGAAGAACTCACATTTCTCCTTCAAACTCTTCACTGGCCGCTCTAGTAGAAGAACTCACATTTCTCCTTCAAACTCTTCACTGGCTGCTCTAGTAGAAGAACTCACATTTCTCCTTCAAACTCTTCACTGGCTGCTCTAGTAGAAGAACTCACATTTCTCCTTCAAACTCTTCACTGGCTGCTCTAGTAGAAGAACTCACATTTCTCCTTCAAACTCTTCACTGGCTGCTCTAGTAGAAGAACTCACATTTCTCCTTCAAACTCTTCACTGGCTGCCAGTTTCTTTCAGGATCATTTTAAAGTTCTGGTTCTTACTTTCAGATCTATTCATGGTCAGACCTTCCATCAGTGATCTGATCCAGACTTACACCCCAGCTCGGGCTCTGAGGTCTGTGGATCAGAATCTACTGATGGTTCCTCGCACACGGTTCAGGACCAGAGGAGAGAAATCCTTCCAGGCTGTTGCTTCCAGGCCTACCAGGCAGCAGGTGGATCTGCTCCTTGCGAATTAGGGGCACATTCCACCCGTGGTGTGGCAGCTTCAGTGGCTCTTTCGTGGGGCGTAGCAGCAAAAGACATCTGCTCAGTCGCTTCTTGGGCGTCAACCTTCGCCAGAATCTATCTCCTCAACGTGGCGACAGGATCAGTAGCTCATATTGTTTTTGTCATGCCCCCGAAGGCCCAGTGGATTTGGATACTGGGCCGGCAGGGCCCTAGTGATGCTGCTGACAGGAGCTGGGGGTACATTGGCTTCGCCTTGGGTTTAAATGAATAGCGAAGCGGTAAGAGGACGAGCACCAAGTAGAACCCCTGAGTTACGATCTTAAACTCAGCTGCGTGGCGAGTTCCTTAAGCTTCTCAGAGAAGAGGCGGGGCCTCAGGGATAAACCAAGAGCGAAGCGGTTAGAGGGCGAGCACCAAATGAAGTAGAACAACAACATAAACCAATAGCTATGTTTTGATGTCTCAGCTCGAGAAACTCTTCAGGACAAAAGAAGACACGAAAGACTTGCTGTTGACGAGTCGCTGGAGAAGAAGAAAACTTTATTGATAAATCCAACTATTTACAAACTGTGTTGTTGTTGTTTGGAGGAGAAGGTTCATCAGCAGGTAAACAAACGTGGAGTTGATGTGTTTACAAATAAACAAGTGTAAGAAACAGAAGAACGAGAATCTTGTTTCGATGAAAACAAAATGAATTATGATCATCGTTTACTTTTAGATTCAAACTCTTTTTTACACCGATGATGTCATCACGACTCATCATGTTTCACTTCCTGTCTCTGACGGTGATCACATGACCTGCTCGAGCTGGACTGAGAAACGTCATGAAACCATTGGAAAAAGTTGCTTCAATAAAAGTTAAATAAAAATTAAACAATACAAGTCATTTGAATTCAAAAGGTTTTTCTTTTAAGTCGCGTTTTTACTGCTTTTTTAGTTTAAACTTTTTTTTAATTAATAATTAAAACACAAACACAAAAATGACTAAACAAGAAAATAATGTCCAAACATTTTATTTTTAATTTAAGCAGATTTTGTTTGACGTTTTTAACTGAAGCAACTTTTGAATCAAATCTTTTATCTTTTGCTTGAATCGTAAAGAATCGAATCAAAGTCGTGACGAACGTCAACAACATGTTTAAATAAACAGGAAACAGTCCGTCGTTGTTTTTCTGTTGATGAAGAGAAACAGGAAGTGGCTTTCAGAGACTTTCAAAGTAAAATAAATCAACCTTTTAGTTGCACTTAAGCGCGAGACAGGAAACAGGAAGTTGCTGCCGGTCCAGTCAGACCTGGTTCTGCTCGGGCAGGTCTTCGGACACCCGAGCGCTCAGGTACTGCTTGAGGAACTCGCTGAAGCGCTTCTGGTTGTTCCACTTCCGCGCCGACTTGCGGATCCCGATGAAGCCGCCGTACCTCTTCTGGTAGGACCTGCCGGGCGACAAGAACTTCCTGTAGCCATGTCTGCCCTTCACGAAGCCGCCGAAGCGCTTGGAGACGCTCAGGCCGGTGTCCTCCTCCTCCTCCTCCCCGGTCTCCTCCTGGTACTCCTTCTGGAAGGACAGGGCGTCCCCGGAGTCGTAGGTGCTGGTCTGGCTCAGGTGGTCCAGACCCGCGTGATGGAACCCGTGCGGCAGGTCTGAGTCCAGAAGGTCGTCCTGAGGGAACAGGACCTCCTGAGCTCTCCTGTGGACGTCCAGCAGAGACCCTGACAGCAGGAGTCTCCTGCACATGTCCCACCACGATGATGAAGGTCCTCGTCCTTCACACTCCAGGAGACACAACTGAGAGAAGATCAACCACAAGTTTTCATCTTCATCTTCATCTTCATCTTCATCTTCATCTTCATCTTCATCTTCATCTTCATCTCTCTTCTCTCTCTCTCTATTCTGTCTCTATTCTGTCTCTTCACTGTCT
>NC_141823.1:1675702-1743202 GCF_982586985.1 Callionymus lyra
TAGGGTTAATGTAGGGTCACTTTTAGGGTTAACGTAGGGTCACTTTTAGGGTTAACGTAGGGTCACTTTTAGGGTTAACGTACGGTCACTTTTAGGGTTAATGTAGGGTCACTTTTAGGGTTAACGTACGGTCACTTTTAGGGTTAATGTAGGGTCACTTTTAGGGTTAACGTACGGTCACTTTTAGGGTTAATGTAGGGTCACTTTTAGGGTTAATGTAGGGTCACTTTTAGGGTTAACGTAGGGTCACTTTTAGGGTTAACGTAGGGTCACTTTTAGGGTTAACGTACGGTCACTTTTAGGGTTAACGTAGGGTCACTTTTAGGGTTAACGTACGGTCACTTTTAGGGTTAATGTAGGGTCACTTTTAGGGTTAACGTACGGTCACTTTTAGGGTTAATGTAGGGTCACTTTTAGGGTTAATGTAGGGTCACTTTTAGGGTTAACGTAGGGTCACTTTTAGGGTTAATGTAAGGTCACTTTTAGGGTTAACGTACGGTCACTTTTAGGGTTAATGTAGGGTCACTTTTAGGGTTAACGTAGGGTCACTTTTAGGGTTAACGTAGGGTCACTTTTAGGGTTAATGTAAGGTCACTTTTAGGGTTAATGTAGGGTCACTTTTATGGTTAACGTAGGGTCACTTTTAGGGTTAATGTAGGGTCACTTTTAGGGTTAACATAGGGTCACTTTTAGGGTTAATGTAAGGTCACTTTTAGGGTTAATGTAGGGTCACTTTTATGGTTAACGTAGGGTCACTTTTAGGGTTAATGTAGGGTCACTTTTAGGGTTAACATAGGGTCACTTTTAGGGTTAATGTAGGGTCACTTTTAGGGTTAACATAGGGTCACTTTTAGGGTTAACGTAGGGTCACTTTTAGGGTTAACATAGGGTCACTTTTAGGGTTAATGTAGGGTCACTTTTATGGTTAACGTAGGGTCACTTTTAGGGTTAATGTAGGGTCACTTTTAGGGTTAACATAGGGTCACTTTTAGGGTTAACATAGGGTCACTTTTAGGGTTAACGTAGGGTCACTTTTAGGGTTAACGTAGGGTCACTTTGAGGGTTAATTTAAGGTCACCTTTAAGGGTTAACGTAGGGTCACTTTTAGGGTTAATGTAGGGTCACTTTTAGGGTTAACGTAGGGTCACTTTTAGGGTTAATGTAGGGTCACTTTTAGGGTTAACGTAGGGTCACTTTTAGGGTTAATGTAGGGTCACTTTTAGGGTTAACGTAGGGTCACTTTTAGGGTTAATGTAGGGTCACTGTTAGGGTTAATGTAGGGTCACTTTAAGGGTCAGGGTTATTTCTAGGGTTATGGTAGTTAAGTTATGTGATAGAGTCATAATAAAGGGAACACAGTTAATGTCTAAAAATAATTCTCAGTCTTTGTCAGAAAAAGTTTTTTTTTCCTTCAAAATAAAAGCTTTTTTTGTCCCATAACCCACTGAAACAGGTCTAGACCAGGTCATGGTTTTGAAAGAAACGATGAGATTACTTCACAAACATGATTTATTTTGATGGTTTCGAGGCACGAAGAGAATGAATGTTGCTTCAACATAAGGTGACTTTTAGGGTTAACGTACGGTCACTTTTAGGGTTAATGTAGGGTCACTTTTAGGGTTAACATAGGGTCACTTTGAGGGTTAATGTAAGGTCACTTTTAGGGTTAATGTAGGGTCACTTTTAGGGTTAACGTAGGGTCACTTTTAGGGTTAATCTAGGGTCACTTTTAGGGTTAACATAGGGTCACTTTTAGGGTTAATGTAGGTCACTTTTATGGTTAATGTAGGGTCACTTTAAGGGTTAAAGTAGGGTCACTTTTAGGGTTAATGTAGGGTCACTTTAAGGGTTAAAGTAGGGTCACTTTTAGGGTTAATGTAGGGTCACTTTAAGGGTCAGGGTTATTTCTAGGGTTATGGTAGTTAAGTTATGTGATAGAGTCATAATAAAGGGAACACAGTTAATGTCTAAAAATAATTCTCAGTGTTTGTCAGAAAAAGTATTTTCCTTCAAAATAAAAGCTTTTTTTGTCCCATAACCCACTGAAACGGGTCTAGACCAGGTCATGGTTTTGAAAGAAACGATGAGATTACTTCACAAACATGATTTATTTTGATGGTTTCGAGGCACGAAGAGAATGAATGTTGCTTCTCTTGCGTGATTCAGTCTTTTATTTTTCTGAGCTCCTTCCTGTTTCCTTCACCTTGTGACAGGTGAAGCTTCACAGCTGGAACTCATCCCTAAAGCGTCACAGAAGCAGCTTCAGTGTAGCTTCTGGTTATCATATGATAAGAGGTTCTATGAAGGTATCAGGACTGGTGAACATGAGGATCTCGCCAGGAAGGACGACCTGCTGGGTCAAGATTGTATCTGAGGATTAACGATGACGAGACGGCATCAAATGCTACGTCGTCGCCTCCTGCTGGACCGAGCCGGTCCCAGGGCCTGATGGGTAATGACGTCCCGTGGTCAAGGACGGGTCCACGAGGCTAATGAGCCGAGACTGTGAAGTGACCCACGTCCCGTGGAGAGACCTCTGTGACCTGTTGATGCTACAGGACCAGAGAAGATGGTCTTCATGATGGGACCTCGTTACTGAACCAACCTGTCAATCACATGATGCGTTCAAAGACACTCGGAAACATCTGGTTATTGAAGCAGCAACAGGTGAGAGAAGGTTGTGTGTTTGTTGTGTGTTTGTTGTGTGTTTGTCAACTTGATCTTCTCATGATGTTTCACGACACAAACATGCTAGTGATGCTAAGCTAACAACGTTTGTCATGAGTTTCATAGTGTTGTGTAGTAGTGTGTGTGTTTACACTTCTGCACCAGAGACACACACTTTCCAGAAACATCTGGATCATCTGAACTGTGACCGATGATCAGAACCGTGGTTTTGTCATGATAACCTTTGATGTTTGTTATCATCGCACTTGAAATACTACACTGTTGTTGTGTTGTTTTATTGTGAGTTTTATGAGAGACACATCGTACTATGGTGGCTCTGAAGTTCAAATCAAGTTTACAAACTCAAGTTTTTCACGTCAGGGCCACCGTACATTGTTTCACGTGGTAGAAAGAATTTAAACACACTTGTGGTTGTTGTGTCTTGATATCACAGTAGCTAGATATACGGTGATAGTGTAGTAACAAGTATATATGTGTAGTATTGTCCAGTACTTGACTCTGGTGTTGTGATAGTGTAGTAACAAGTATATATGTGTAGTATTGTCCAGTACTTGACTCTGGTGTTGTGATAGTGTAGTAACAAGTATATATGTGTAGTATTGTCCAGTACTTGACTCTGGTGTTGTGATAGTGTAGTAACAAGTATATATGTGTAGTATTGTCCAGTACTTGACTCTGGTGTTGTGATAGTGTAGTAACAAGTATATATGTGTAGTATTGTCCAGTACTTGACTCTGGTGTTGTGATAGTGTAGTAACAAGTATATATGTGTAGTTTTGTCCAGTACTTGACTCTGGTGTTGTGATAGTGTAGTAACAAGTATATATGTGTAGTATTGTCAAGTACTTGACTCTGGTGTTGTGATAGTGTAGTAACAAGGATATATGTGTAGTATTGTCCAGTACTTGACTCTGGTGTTGTGATAGTGTAGTAACAAGTATATATGTGTAGTATTGTCCAGTACTTGACTCTGGTGTTGTGATAGTGTAGAAACAAGTATATATGTGTAGTATTGTCAAGTACTTGACTCTGGTGTTGTGATAGTGTAGTAACAAGTATATATGTGTAGTATTGTCAAGTACTTGACTCTGGTGTTGTGATAGTGTAGTAACAAGTATATATGTGTAGTATTGTCAAGTACTTGACTCTGGTGTTGTGATAGTGTAGTAACAAGTATATATGTGTAGTATTGTCCAGTACTTGACTCTGGTGTTGTGATAGTGTAGTAATAAGTATATATATATGTGTAGTATTGTCCAGTACTTGACTCTGGTGTTGTGATACTGTAGTAACAAGTATATATGTGTAGTATTGTCGAGTACACAGAACAACACAGCGATGACGACTCAGATCATTGGTTAGACTCGGAGCAGAGTTTGTTACACATTCATCCTTTCATTTCATCCACACAGACATGTTTAGATTCATCTATTCACTCACTCCAGTAATACACTCATCCTTTCATCTATTCATTAATGAGTCTTAGTGAACATTCTTCCGTTCATCTTTAAACATTTTAACATTTGAAATCATCAAAAACATGATCTGTCCTTCAATTCATCCGTTCACAAGTCCTGCATCCATCCGTTCATCCATCCATTCATCCATTAATTCATTCATCCATTCATCTGTTCATTTACTCTGGATCAGTTCATCCATACAATAAAATATGTATTCATTCATCACACCTTGTTCACCGTTCTATCTGTTCTCTCCTTTATCCATTCATTCATCACCCATTCATAAGTTCATTCACACCTTGTTCACCCTTCTAGCTCTTCTTTCCTCCATTCATCCTCCACTTTTATCCTTTGTGAAGTCACGACATCACTCGTTCATTCATCACTTCATCTTTCCTTCATCAAAACTAGTCGTTTATATTCTCGTGTAAAACACCTGAATAAGATAGAAGATAGAATCTAACACAACACACTCTGGCGCAGCAGGACGAAAGGTCAAAGGTCGACCTACCTGGTGGGGGTCAGCGGGGTCACAGGTGGAGATGATCTCTGCAGGTCTGTGGGTTTTCTGGCGACGTGGAGATGAAGCTGCTGCTCTTATAGAGAACGAGAGAGAGAGAGAGAGAGAGAGAGAGAGATAAAGAGAGAGAAAGAGAAAGAGAGAGAGAGAGAGAGAGAGAGAGAGAGAGATAAAGAGAGAGAAAGAGAAAGACAGAGAGAGATAAAGAGAGAGAGATAAAGAGAGAGAGAGAGAGAGAGAGAGAGAGAGAGAAAGAGAGAGAAAGAGAAAGAGAGAGAGAGAGAGAGAGAGAGATAAAGAGAGAGAAAGAGAGAGAGAGAGAGAGATAAAGAGAGAGAGAGAGAGAGAGAGAGAGAGAGAGGGAGAGAGAGAGAGAGAGAAAGAGAGAGAAAGAGAGAGAAAGAGAAAGAGAGAGAGAGAGAGAGAGAGACAGAGAGAGAGCGAGAGAGAAAACCTGGGTGACGTTCACGTCAACACCATCAGTTAATTCTAAACCAGATGTGGCTTCACAGCGACTCTGGTTTCCTCCCAAAAATAAGACGATTGGACAAAGACAGTGAAACACGAGTTTGAAAAATAACTCCTCGGATGAAGAGTCAGAATAAAGAGTCGTGACTCCTCAGGTGAACCTAAGCCTTTGAAAGTTAGGTCTCAGAGGCGTGTCATCTCAGCTGATACTGCAGACAGTTTTTCTGCTATGTTTGACCGTTTTTCCTTTGATGACTGCTTTGATTCACTGTTTCACTGATCATTGTGTTGAAATACTGGATCAAACCTGTTAAATCCAACTTGAAAATTCAGAAAAAACGGTGTCCTTGGACAAATGAAGGTCTCCTGAGTCTGAAGAGACTTTGTGGAAAGACTGAGCATCTCTCCTCCTCTTGGTCTTCCTTCACTGCTGTATCTCTGGGTGATATTTCGGCACTAGAGAACAAGATGAAACCCTCCTCTTGCTCAGATGATGTCCTTCCTTCCACAGGGGTTTTTCCCAATGCATTTAAACATGCCATTGTGGAGCCTCTGCTCAAAAAAACAGGCTTAGACCCAACTGACCTCAGTAATTTCAGGCCTATTTCTAATCAGTATTCTTGTTCAAGATCTTGGAGAAGGTGGTGTCTGAACAGCTGTTCCTGGATCAGAGCGACATCCATGAGAAGTTTCAGTCTGGCTTCCGTAAACATCTACGGAGACAGCTTTATTGAAAGTGTCCAGTGACATCATGATGTTCTGGTTCTCTTGGATCTGTCCTCAGTCTTTGACACAGTTGAACCAGATCCTGCTGAGAAGACTGAGGGATGAAGACTGTCTGGGTCTGTGTTAGAATGGTTCTCATCATACCTTTCTGTTTTAAGTGTATCCGTCAATCAAATGAGGTCTGAATCCTCTGTTGTGTGGAGTCCCTCAAGGTTCTGTTCTGGGTCCTTTATTGTTTGCACTTGATTCCTCTGGTCAAATCATGATGTTTCTTACACATGTTTGCTGATGACATCCAGCTCTACTGTTGATCAACTGATCAGAGGCTGAACTTAGTCAAGTGTTGTTGGAAATCAAACAATGAGTGAAAACACTTTGAAGCTAAATGTGGACAAAACTGAAACTCTGGTGATTGTTGAAGATAAAGTTCAGGGTTGAGTCAGTACTTGGGTGACTTATGTCAGTCTGTCAAACTGAGCCTGAGAAACCTGGGTGTTGTATTTGATAAAGACATGTCTCTTGTTCAACACTGAAGAAAATTGACCAGAAACTGTTTCCTTCAACTGAGAAAAATCTATAAACTTTTTGTCATAACATGATCTTATAATTCATGTGTTTGTGTCGTTTACACTATTGTAAAACTTTATTTTGTGTCTCAACCAGAAGGATGTGTTTCGCCTGCAGTTCATACTAAACTCTGCAGCCAGAATCCTGAGCCGCTCTAGTAGAAGAACTCACATTTCTCCTTCAAACTCTTCACTGGCTGCCAGTTTCTTTCAGGATCAACTTTAAAATTCTGGTTCTTACTTTCAGATCTATTCATGGTCAGACCTTCCATCGGTGATCTGATCCAGACTTACACCCCAGCTCGGGCTCTGAGGTCTGTGGATCAGAATCTACTGATGGTTCCTGAACTTCTGGACCAGATGAGAGAAATCCTTCCAGACTGTTGCTCCTAAGCTTTGGAACCATCTCTGTGTTTGATGATCTACTGACTCCTTCAAGAAACATCTGTGTTTGATGATCTACTGACTCCTTTAAGAAACATCTGTGTTTGATGATCTACTGACTCCTTCAAGAAACATCTGTGTTTGATGATCTACTGACTCCTTCAAGAAACATCTGTGTTTGATGATCTACTGACTCCTTCAAGAAACATCTGTGTTTGATGATCTACTGACTCCTTCAAGAAACATCTGTGTTTGATGATCTATTGACTCCTTCAAGAAACATCTGTGTTTGATGATCTACTGACTCCTTCAAGAAACATCTGTGTTTGATGATCTACTGACTCCTTCAAGAAACATCTGTGTTTGATCTACTGACTCCTTCAAGAAACATCTGTGTTTGATGATCTACTGACTCCTTCAAGAAACATCTGTGTTTGATGATCTACTGACTCCTTCAAGAAACATCTGTGTTTGATGATCTACTGACTCCTTCAAGAAACATCTGTGTTTGATGATCTACTGACTCCTTCAAGAAACATGCGTGTTTGATGATCTACTGACTCCTTCAAGAAACATCTGTGTTTGATGATCTACTGACTCCTTCAAGAAACATCTGTGTTTGATGATCTACTGACTCCTTCAAGAAACATCTGTGTTTGATGATCTACTGACTCCTTCAAGAAACATGTGTGTTTGATGATCTACTGACTCCTTTAAGAAACATCTGTGTTTGATGATCTACTGACTCCTTCAAGAAACATGTGTGTTTGATGATCTACTGACTCCTTCAAGAAACATCTGTGTTTGATGATCTACTGACTCCTTCAAGAAACATCTGTGTTTGATGATCTACTGACTCCTTCAAGAAACATCTGTGTTTGATGATCTACTGACTCCTTCAAGAAACATCTGTGTTTGATGATCTACTGACTCCTTCAAGAAACATCTGTGTTTGATGATCTACTGACTCCTTCAAGAAACATCTGTGTTTGATGATCTACTGACTCCTTCAAGAAACATCTGTGTTTGATGATCTACTGACTCCTTCAAGAAACATCTGTGTTTGATGATCTACTGACTCCTTCAAGAAACATCTATGTTTGATGATCTACTGACTCCTTCAAGAAACATCTTAAGACACTTTTATTTGAGCTTTTTCTTTATTCTCTGAGACTCTTGTGTTCTCAGTATTATCTTGATCTTTAAAGTATATATTTTATTGAATATTGTTTTGATTGTTTAAGTTCTTTGTGACCCTGGTCTGGAAAAGCTCTATAAATAAAAATGACTAACTTACTAAAGAGTTGTGGCTCGAGTCATGAGTCATGAGTCATCAGTGTGAGACAGTAATGAGCTCCTGTCACGATGATGTCACTTCTGTCACGATGATGTCACTTCTGTCACGATGATGTCACTTCTGTCATGATGATGATTTTTCTCCCACATCTTCTCGTCACAAACTTTCTTCGACACGAGTCACTGTCGACCTCCAGGATCAGATCCATCCGTTGCTCAAGAACTTGTTTAGATGATTCTTGTTTTAAATTAAATGTTTGTTTATTGTTCCTTTTATGTTTTTGGTCTATTTAAGTTACATTTATGTGTATATGTACGTATATACTGTATGTATGTGTATATGTATATATGTATATATTGTATATTATATTTATTATTTATTATATTCATTATCAATTATATTGATTATTTATTATATTATATATATATATATATATATATTCTTTTTTTTATTATATTCATTATCAATTATATTTATTATCTATTAATTTAATTCAATTCAATTTTATTTCAAGTGTCTTATCATAACAAAGTTATTTCAAGACACTATACAGTTGAAATAAGACTACAGTTGATTAAGGAAAAATAGATCCAGCAATTCAACAAAGAGCAAGAAACAAAACACTGTACAGTGAGCAATGGCGAGGAAAAACTTCCTTTTAGAAGCAGAAACCTCGAGCGGAACCAGACTCATTGTTGACGGCCTGCCGCTTTGACCGGCTGGGAGGAAGGATGGGGGGGTAGACAGATGGATAAGGAGAGGAGTGAGGGAGGATATAGTGAGAGAAAAGAGGAGAGTGTAGGAGGGTCCATGGGGGTGCTGGAGAGAACTCGGGATCTGATGACGTGGTGAAGATCCTGGATCAGCAGCAGCTCTGGAGGTGGATCCCTGGATCAGCAGCAGCTCTGGAGGTGGACCCCTGGATCAGCAACAGCTCTGGAGGTGGATCCCTGGATCAGCAACAGCTCTGGAGGTGGATCCCTGGATCAGCAACAGCTCTGGAGGTGGATCCCTGGATCAGCAGCAGCTCTGGAGGTGCATCCCTGGGGCTCCGGGAGAGAAATAAAAAGGTGTGGGTTTGGGACAAATGTAGACAATACACAGGTATACAGACTCTGGTGACGGGTGAAGATATATAGACGGGAGAGGGGGGGGGGAGGTTGAAATGTTAGAGTGTGGTTTTGTGTGTGTGTATGTGGTTTTGTGTGTGTGTGTGTGGTTTTGTGTGTGTGAGTGTGGTTTTGTGTGTGTGAGTGTGGTTTTGTGTGTGTGTGTGTGTGTGTGTGTGTGTGTGTGTGTGTGTGTGTGTGTGTGTGTGTGTGTGTGTGTGTGTGTGTGTGGGTGAGTGTGGTTGTGTGTATGAAGAGAGTGCAAGTAGAGACCCAGGGGCACCACACCACCAGCCAGGCCAGAGGGCACATACCTAGCACAGCAGGACCCAGGCACGGTGGCCCAAGCCGCGGCAGGAACCCGCGGGAGACCAGGACCCAACAGGCGAGATAACCACCAGAGCCAAGCCCGACCCCAAACACCAGCGAGAAAGCGGACCACCACCGGGGGGGTCCCGGCGGCGCGAGAGGGCACGCACAGGCGGGGACGACCGAGGAAGCAAAAGGGGGAAGCACCAGGCGCAGGCACGGAGGCAGAGGGGCCAAGGGCCCGCCCTCCAAGGGACAGCCAGAAAAACCAGTCAGGGGATAGAGCTCTTGGGCCAGGCCAGGCCACGGAAGACCCCCAGACCGTCAGGCCAACACCAAGTCCATAGCAGGGGACCACGAGAAGACAAGCCAAGGAGATAGGGATCCACCACAGCAGCGGCAGCGGAGCCCCCCAACAATACCCTGCGAACACGGCCAGTAGCCGGGTCGAGCGCCACCGCATGAGCCCAGGGGAACAATGGCCAGGCACTGGCTCAGGTCCTCCGGTGAGAGTCCCCCGGGTCACAGGGGGGCCACGGTTGTGTGGGCAGGGCGGGGGTAATGGGGCTGCAGCCGTCCGGGAACGGCCCCCAATCTTCAAACTGTAGACCGTCCCTGGCAGCCACAGCCCACCTCCCCCATGTCATGAGGGAAGTTGGGGGGCCAGCAGTATTTCATGGGCGGTCAACGGTCTCTAAGGTGCAAAGGCCCCGCCCATCAAACGTACTGATCCACAGCCCCCGCCCCCACCCACCATGCAGCACCCAGGGGGACAGCATCACTTGCATGGGCGGTACATGGTCTCTACGTAACATGGGTCCGCCCAATGCCTCCGCCGTCCCCCTAACATGTCCCCGCACAGTGTGGCCCCCCCCACCCGGGAAGCCCCCGAAAGACCGACCAACCCGGCCACGCACCCCCTGGACCAAGGGCGACAGACTCCCCGATCACAGCACATGCCACACAGGGCGGGTAGAGGAACACAGCCACCGCTGCAGCAGACACCCACCCCAAGACAGGCCCCCTCAGCCCCCCACCACAGACCAGGTGAAGCCATCGGGGCCGGATGGCCATCCAGAACACCCGGCCAGCCCCAGCCCCACCCCTAACGGTTCACCCGCCAACCCCGTCAGCCGGACCAGCAACCCCCCAGCCCCAGCACCGCCCCCAACGCGACCCCCCGTCCACCGCCCCAACCACCCCCGCCAGCACCAACCCCCACACACCACCAAAGACCCCCCAGAAGCGGGCCACCCCCACGCCGGCACACGGGGCCATCGCGGCACCAGCGGTCACCACCACCAGGCCCAAGGCCCCACAGGTCCCACCCGCCGGGCCCCTCACACCCGAATCGGCCAAGCCAGAACGGCCCCGGCGAGAAAAGAAGGATATACAGAGCTCGGTGTCTAAAACTCCTCCAGCATTCTCAGCCTATAGCAGCTAAGATAAACAGTTTAGTTAGTTATAGCAGCTAAAGATAAACAGTTAAGTTAGTTATTGTGAGGAAACGGAGTGTTTCGCCTCCGTGAGAATGGTGACTGATTCACTCTCTGCAATCAGGTGAGTGCACTGATTGGCTGATTGAGCCCAGGTGTGAAGAGGCTATATCTGCCCTGAGACCCCAGTGCTCTGTGCTGCTCATTGTTTGTTCTATGCGATGGTGAGAGGTTCACTCTGAGTGTCCTCTCAGTTAGAAAAAATAATTGTTCATGTTTCTTGTCTTTCGTTCAGCTGCTTGGCAGCAGTGGTTTGGTTCTCACTTTAGTTTTGGTTATTAAAAGGTAGCCTTGTGCTTTTTGTTTTCTCCCCCTCCCCTGTAGTTTGTGCAATTTTGTGGTTATCCCTCCAGGGATAACTTTAAGACACCCCTGGGTCCGCACCTGTGCCCCAAACCTCCCTTTCCCCCACGACGAGTGTTACAGTTATAGGCTTTATCGAAAAGTAAGGTTTTAAGATTGTTTTTAAACATAGAGAGGGTGTCTGCCCTCCGGACTGAAGCCGGTAGTTGGTTCAGCCGCAGAGGGGCTTGAAAACTGAAGGCCCTGGCTCCAAATCTACATTTAGAGATTTGTGGTATAACTAATAGATCAGAGTTTAAGGATTGTAAGGTCCTTGAGGGTTGGTAAGTTTGGATTAGATGTTTAATGTATGTTGGTGCTAGACCATGTAAGGCTTTATAGGTTAGGAGAAGGATTTTAAATTGTATTCTAAATTCTACAGGAAGCCAATGTAGTGAAGACAGTACAGGTGTGTTCGCGCCTCTTAGTCTTAGTCAGGACACGAGCTGCAGATGAATGAGCTGAAGATTCTGAGAGACTTTTTAGAACATCCTGACAGAAGAGAGTTACAATAGTCCAGCCTGGAGGTTACAAAAGCATGGATGAGCTTCTCAGCATCTAAAGGAAGGAAATGCCTAATTTTTGAAATGTTACGAAGGTGGAAGTAAGCAGTCCGTGAGATTTGTTTTATGTGTGAGTTAAATGATAAGTCCTCGTCAAAGCAGACACTGATTCTTTACAGTGGTGCTCGTAGCAGGAGCAAGTCCATTTTGTAAAGATCATTAGTTAATGATTGTCTGAGATGTTGCGGACCAACTAGTAAAACCTCAGTCTTTTCCGAGTTCAGTAGGAGGAAGTTTTTGGTCATCCAGGACTTGATATCTGTGATACAGGACTGTAGTTGTGTAGCTGAATTCTTTCATCTGCTTCATGGACAAGTAAAGTTGGGTGTCATCAGCATAACAGTGAAAATGTATAGAGTGTCTTCTAATCAAGTCCCCTAGTGGGAGCATATAGATTGTGAATAGTATTGGACCAAGAACAGAACCTTGTGGGACACCATAGCTGACCTTAGTGTGTGTTGATGAGAGGTGGTTGACATGTACATAGTGCGTTCTATCCGACAGGTAAGATTTAAACCAGTTAAGAGCAGTTCCACGAATGCCTAAATGGTTTTCTAGCCTCTGTAGAAGGATTTGGTGTCGACAGTGTCAAATGCACTGAGATCTAGAAGAACAAGAACTGAAACATGGTCCTGATCAGAGGCCATCAGTAGGTTGTTACTTACTTTTACCAGGGCGGTCTCTGTGCTGTGGTGTTCCCTAAAACCAGACTGAAACACCTCAAATTGATCATTGTCCTGGAGATAATCACAGAGCTGACTCGTTACCACTTTCTCCAGAAGTTTTGAAATGAATACTAGATTAGAGATAGAACTGTAGTTAGTGAGAACCTCTGGATCGAGAGATAGGCCTATAGTTAGTGAGGACCTCTGGATCAAGAGATAGAACTATAGTTAGTGAGGACCTCTGGATCGAGAGATAGAACTGTAGTTAGTGAGGACCTCTGGATCAAGAGATAGAACTATAGTTAGTGAGGACCTCTGGATCGAGAGATAGAACTGTAGTTAGTGAGGACCTATGGATCAAGAGATAGAACTATAGTTAGTGAGGACCTCTGGATCAAGAGATAGAACTATAGTTAGTGAGGACCTCTGGATCAAGAGATAGAACTATAGTTAGTGAGGACCTCTGGATCGAGAGATAGAACTATAGTTAGTGAGGACCTCTGGATCAAGAGATAGAACTATAGTTAGTGAGGACCTCTGGATCAAGAGATAGAACTATAGTTAGTGAGGACCTCTGGATCAAGAGATAGAACTATAGTTAGTGAGGACCTCTGGATCAAGAGATAGAACTATAGTTAGTGAGGACCTCTGGATCGAGAGATAGAACTGTAGTTAGTGAGGACCTCTGGATCAAGAGATAGAACTATAGTTAGTGAGGACCTCTGGATCAAGAGATAGAACTATAGTTAGTGAGGACCTCTGGATCAAGAGATAGAACTGTAGTTAGTAAGAACCTCTGGATCGAGAGATAGAACTATAGTTAGTGAGAACCTCTGGATCAAGAGATAGAACTGTAGTTAGTGAGAACCTCTGGATCGAGAGATAGAACTATAGTTAGTGAGAACCTCTGGATCGAGAGATAGAACTATAGTTAGTGAGAACCTCTGGATCAAGAGATAGAACTGTAGTTAGTGAGGACCTCTGGATCAAGAGATAGAACTATAGTTAGTGAGAACCTCTGGATCGAGAGATAGAACTATAGTTAGTGAGAACCTCTGGATCAAGAGATAGAACTGTAGTTAGTGAGGACCTCTGGATCAAGAGATAGAACTGTAGTTAGTGAGAACCTCTGGATCGAGAGTGGGTTTTTTAAGCAGAGGTTTAATTACTGCAACTTTAAAAATCTGAGGCACATGATGTTATTGACAAGTTAATAATGTCAAGTATGAAAGTGCTAAGTAAGGGGAACAGTTCTTTAAGTAGTCATGTGGGAATAGGATCCAGAAGACATGTTGTGGACTTTGAGGCTGAAACAACCTGGGACAGCTGTCGAGGACTCACTGGTAGAAAGGAGTCAAAGTATGTATCAGTCATAGTGTCTGTGTCCGGTGAGGCTGCACTGGTTTATTAGACGAATCTAGCAGGTCTTGAATCTTTCCTCTGATAGTTACAATTTTTTCATTAAAAAAGTTCATTACATTTATTATCAATCGTTTTTATTATCTATTATATTTATTATTTATTATAAATTATATTTATTATAAATTATATGTATTATTATATTTATGATCTATTATATTTATTGTAATATTTATTATAATCTATATGTATTATTCATTAAATTAATTATCAATTATATTTATTATCTATTATATTATTAATAAAGTTAATCTAATGTTTAGTTTCTTATGTTTGATCTTAATTGTCTTGTTTTTATTGTTTGTTGTTTGTGTGAAATTATTTATGTTGTTGTCACTTTGATGTTTGTAAAAAAAACAAATAAATAAACAAATAAATAAACAAATAAAAATTCTTAATTATTTTCTTATTATTGATTTTACTTTTCCTGTCTTTGTTTTATTTGTGTTGTTATTTGTGTTACTGTGTTGTTTAAGGACTTTTATTTCATATTTATTTATTATTATCGTTTTGTGTCGGATTATTATGTCTTTTTGTGTTTTGTTCAGACTTTTCCTTGATTCTCTCTTTAAAGTATGTACTTTATTGAATATTGTTTTGATTGTTTAAGCGCTTTGTGACCCTGGTCTGGAAAAGCTCTATATAAATAAATATTACTTACTTACTTACACTTGTTGCGTTACATTTGTTGTGTTGAACTTGTTGTGTTACACTTTTTTTGTTACACTTGTTGTGTTACATTTGTTATATTACACATGTTGTGTTACTCTCTCAAGAGTTGTTGTTTTGTAAAATACAAAGTAGCTGCTTTTTGTGTTACACTTGTTTTGTTACACTTGATTTCTTACATTTGTTGTGTAACACTTGTTGTTTTACACTTGTTGTGTTACACTTGCTGTGTTACATTTGTTGTGTAAACTTGTTGTTTTACACTTGTTGTGTTAGTTTTATCTTGATCTTTAAAGTATATACTTTATTGAATATTGTTTTGATTGTTTAAGCGCTTTGTGACCCTGGTCTGGAAAAGCTCTATATAAATACAAATTACTTACTTATTTGTTGTGTAAACTTTTTGTGTTACACTTATAGTGTTGAACTTGTTGTGTTACACTTATAGTGTTGAACTTGTTGTGTTACACTTATAGTGTTGAACTTGTTGTGTTACACTTATAGTGTTGAACTTGTTGTGTTACACTTATAGTGTTGAACTTGTTGTGTTACACTTATAGTGTTGAACTTGTTGTGTTACACTTGTTGTGTTACACTTGTTGTGTTACACTTGTTGTGTTACTCTCTCAAGAGTTGTAGTTTCCTGTGATCATATACAGTCTAAAGTTAGTGGCGAGTCAAGATGGAGAATTGAAAATCGTCGTCCCTCCTGCTCATCTCTTCATCTGAGGGTCACCTGAGCGCAGGAGGACAGCGAGGACAAGCGGAGATTAAGGTTCTTATCTGCTGCAGCGTTATTGACTGAAGCTCAGCGATCATTACGAAGGTGAAGTGGTGAATAACTTGTGTCTGAACATCATGAGAGTGAACGAAGATGAACACATGAAGATGAACCATCGTATTAATACATGAAGAAACATATTCATATACAATGAATACATGAACCAGAAAATTATTACTTGAACAAAATGTATAAAGTTACATGATGTTTGACCATTATTAATCCATTATTTATTCATGTGTTCACACCATTATTAATCCATTATTTATTCATGTGTTCACACAATTATTAATCCATTATTTATTCATGTGTTCATAAAATAATTTGTCTTGTTTTGACATTATAGAATTGACATTATACAATGTCAAAACAAGACAAATTATTTTATGAACACATGAATAAATTGATAAAATAATTGTGTGAAAAAATAAATAAATGGATGATTAATAATTGTGTGAATACATGAATAAATAATGGTTTAATAATTGTGTGAACACATGAATAAATAATGGATTAATAATTGTGTGAACACATGAATAAATAATGGATTAATAATTGTGTGAATACATGAATAAATAATGGATTAATAATGGTGTGAACAAATGAATAAATAATGGATTAATAATGGTGTGAACACATGAATAAATAATGGATTAATAATGGTGTGAACACATGAATAAGATACCAGATGACTCATGGGTGTGTCATGTGAGTGTCTGGAGTGGTGATGGATGAAGCGATGAAGGGATGAAGCGATGAAGGGATGAAGGGATGGATCAATGAAGGGATGAAGCGATGAAGGGATGAAGCAATGAAGGGATGAAGGGATGAAGGGATGAAGCAATGAAGGGATGAAGGGATGAAGGGATGAAGCGATGAAGTGATGAAGCAATGAAGGGATGAAGTGATGAAGCGATGAAGGGATGAAGTGATGAAGCGATGAAGGGATGAAGGGATGAAGAGATGAAGGGATGAAGCGATGAAGCGATGAAGGGATGAAGGGATGAATCGATGAAGGGATGAAGCGATGAAGGGATGAAGGAATGAAGGGATAAAGCGATGAAGGGATGAAGCGATGAAGGGATGAATCAGGAAGCTTCAGATGTTTCATTTCTTCACTCGATCTTCTTCGTCACATCAAACGTGTGAAAACTCACCTGAGGAGGTTCACCTGTGTCCCTCTGGTGGCCTGAGACTGAACTGCAGTGAGACACTGAGCTGCAGCAGAGAACCAGACGCTGATGTTTCCTGAGTGACAGGAAGAGTCTTAAGTGTCGCGACTCGCTCGCACAACATGCTGCACGTCTGGGAGTGAAAAAGGTCAAAGCAGTGAATCATGGGAACTCGTGGCGTCTCTGAAGGTTAGAGCGCCGGCCCATGAGCCTCCTGTGATAAGAGCTAATGGTTGTTGGTGCGACGCCCTGTCTTTGTGCAGACGACACACATCTGTTCACCTGGAGTAACACAACATGCTAACACAAACACACACACACAAGCAGAAACACACATGCATAAACACACACACACGAACACACACACACAAGCGCACACACACATGCATAAACACACACATACAAACACACACACATAACCACACACAGACACATACATTAACACACACACGCACATGTATAAACACACACAGATACATAAACACACACATAAACACAAACACATACATAAACACACACACAAACATGCATAAACAAACACACACACATGCATAAACACACACACATACACACACAAACACACATAAACACACACAAACACACACAGACACATCAACACAAACACACACACATACACACATGCATAAACACACACAAACACATCAACACAAACACACACACACACACACACACATAAACACACACAAACACACACACACACACACATAAACACACATGCATAAACACACACAAACACATCAACACACACACACACACACACACACACACACACACACACACACACACACACACACACACACACACACACACACACAGTAAAGACCATGATGCTACAGTCATTAAGCTAATAGCTAACAGCTAATAGCTCAGTGATGGACAGGTCTGTCTGAACCATCAAGAGGCCACGCCCCCTCGCTGTCCTCGCTGTCGTCAGTGATTCAATCAGTCGAGCCTCAGATTATTATGAGTCTGATGACGTTCGTACTCCTGACACACACACACACACACACACACACACACACACACACACACACACACACACACACACACTCACACACACACACACACACACACACACACACACACACACACACACACACACACACACACACACACACACACACACACACACACACACACACACACACACACACTTACACACACTTACACACACTTACACACACACTTCACACACACACTTCACACTTACACACACACTTACACACACACTTACACACACACTTCACACACCCCCACACACACACTCACACACACACACACACACACACACTTCACACACCCCCCCACACACACACACACACGTACAGATGTACACACACACACATGTACACACATGTACACACACGCACACACACACACGTACATACACACACACACACACACACGTACACATGTACACACACACACACATATGTACAGATGTACACACACACACACACACACGCACACATGTACACACACACACACACACACACACATGTACACACACACACACACACACACACACATATACAGACACACACACACACACACATCAACCCAATGACTCCTTGGCAGAGGTATTGAAAAATGATGACTGGAGCGTATCACTAGTAAAGCTGCTGGACCAATCAGAGCAGCCTGTACTGAAAACAACTTTCCCTTCAGTCGACACATATGTACTGTATATGTATATATATATATATATATATATATATATATACATATACATACTGCTGCTCAGTCAATTGTGTCAGTAAAAACCTCAACAATCATTGCTGTCAGCTTCACAGAAGACATGATTTGAGGAGCAGGAGACACGAGAGAATTAATCGTGTCAAACAACACTTTGGGGTTTTTCTTATTTGCTGCTACCAGTTTTCTGATGTAATCAGATCTAGCAGTTTCCACCATCTCATTGTAAGAAGTCAACAGATCCCTGAGGTGAAGTCTGTGCACCTCAAGTTTAGTGGACTTCCAGAGACGCTCAGTCTTTCGACAAAGTCTCTTCAGACTCAGGAGATCTTCATTTGTTCAAGGACACCGTTTTTTCTGAATTTTCAAGTTCGATTGAACAGGTTTGATCCAGTATTTCAACACAATTCTTGAAAGACTTCAGTGACTTCTTATCTTCCATTATTCAAATGGAATCTGTCCTTATTCTTGAGACTTTAATCTTCATGTTGATGACGTCACATCTTGTTCTGCTAAAGAACTTTTAACTTTAACAGAAGCTTTAATTTTGAGCAACATGTTTCTGAACCCACTCATCAAAAAGGCCACATTTTAGACTTAGTTTTTACTCTTGGCCTGAACATTTCTAATGTATCTGTACATGATGTCCATCTGAGTGATCATTCTCTGTTTAACCTTGACTTCATCCCTGAACCTAAGCCTTTGAAAGTTAGGTCTCAGAGGCGTGTCATCTCAGCCGATACTGCAGACAGTTTTTCTGCTATGTTTGACCGTCTTTCCTTTGATGACTGAACGTGTTTGATTCACTGTTTCACTGATCATTGTGTTGAAATACTGGATCAAACCTGTTCAATCCAACTTGAAAATTCAGAAAAAAACGGTGCCCTTGAACAAATGAAGATCTCCTGAGTCTGAAGAGACTTTGTTGAAAGACTGAGCGTCTCAGGAAGTCCACTAAACTTGAGGTGCACAGACTTCACCTCAGGGATCTGATGTCTTCTTACAATGAGATGGTGGAAACTGCTAGATCTGATTACATCAGAAAACTGGTAGCAGCAAATAAGAAAAACCCCAAAGTTTTGTTTGACACGATTAATTCTCTCGTGTCTCCTGCTCCTCAAATCATGTCTTCTGTGAAGCTGACAGCAATGATTGTTGAGGTTTTTACTGACAAAATTAAATTGATCAAAGAGAAAATCTCTCCCCCTTTGTTTGGAACCCCTACTGTCTCTGAGCCCATCTCCTCCTCTTGGTCCTCCTTCACTGCTGTATCTTTTGGTGATATTTCGGCACTAGTGAACAAGATGAAACCCTCCTCTTGCTCAGATGACGTCCTTCCTTGTAGGCTTTTTATCAAAGTATTTGATGTAATTGGCCCCTGGGTTACCAATTAGTGTTGTGTCGTTTGCGAACGATTCGTTCGAAACGAACAAATCTTTTGAGTGAACGTACTGAACCGAATCACTTCATGAAGTGATTCGTTCCTTTCTCAGTTCAGTTGAAGTCACTCAGCCGCGATCGTGCCGGTGGGAGGATTCTATGATGATGATTATCATGATATGATGATGATTCTATGACTCGCTGAATCCTCGGCGTCAGCGAACGACGCAGCGACTCGTGGGTGCGGGGGGAGGGACTGAGGAGGGACTGAGGAGGGACTGAGGAGGGACTGAGGAGGGACTGAGGAGGGACTGAGGAGGGACTGAGGAGGGACTGAGGAGGGACTGAGGAGGGACTGAGGAGGCACTGAGGAGGGACTGAGGAGGGAGAGAGGGACTGAGGAGGGACTGAGGAGGGACTGAGGAGGGAGAGAGGGACTGAGGAGGGACTGAGGAGGGACTGAGGAGGCACTGAGGAGGGACTGAGGAGGGACTGAGGAGGGACTGAGGAGGGACTGAGGAGGGACTGAGGAGGCACTGAGGAGGGACTGAGGAGGGACTGAGGAGGGACTGAGGAGGGACTGAGGAGGGACTGAGGAGGGACTGAGGAGGCACTGAGGAGGGACTGAGGAGGGACTGAGGAGGGACTGAGGAGGCACTGAGGAGGGACTGAGGAGGGACTGAGGAGGGACTGAGGAGGGACTGAGGAGGGACTGAGGAGGCACTGAGGAGGGACTGAGGAGGGACTGAGGAGGGACTGAGGAGGGAGAGAGGGACTGAGGAGGGACTGAGGAGGGACTGAGGAGGCACTGAGGAGGGACTGAGGAGGGACTGAGGAGGGACTGAGGAGGGACTGAGGAGGGACTGAGGAGGCACTGAGGAGGGACTGAGGAGGGACTGAGGAGGGACTGAGGAGGCACTGAGGAGGGACTGAGGAGGGACTGAGGAGGGACTGAGGAGGGACTGAGGAGGCACTGAGGAGGGACTGAGGAGGGACTGAGGAGGGACTGAGGAGGGACTGAGGAGGGACTGAGGAGGGACTGAGGAGGGACTGAGGAGGCACTGAGGAGGGACTGAGGAGGGAGAGAGGGACTGAGGAGGGACTGAGGAGGGACTGAGGAGGGACTGAGGAGGGAGGAGGGACTGAGGAGGGACTGAGGAGGGACTGAGGAGGGACTGAGGAGGGAGGAGGCACTGAGGAGGGACTGAGGAGGGACTGAGGAGGGAGGAGGGACTGAGGAGGGACTGAGGAGGGAGGAGGGACTCCGCTACAGAACATTTAGTTTTAAAGGATTTCTAATTTTAATATTTGTTTTTACTTAAACAAGGCCTTTTTAATTTATTGTTGATTGCATTTAAGTTTATATTACATTTTATTATTATTATTATTTTTGTTTATTTTGACTGAACGAGGTCTCATCCGGTGATTCTCAAAGATTCGTTCAGTGAAAAGGATTCTCTTCTGGTGATTCGCGCGTCAGGGATTCGGTCAGTGAACGAGGATTCAAGTTGGGCTGTGAACACACCTCAAGATCTTCTCTATTTGCTAATTCCTCGCGTCCACTCGTCCTTGTCCGTGAACCGGGCGTCTTTTCTTTTTTTTTTTTTTTTTTTGCATTGTCCCTCAAGTGCAGTGAACGTGAACCTCGGGTCTGAATCATTAAAACTAGTAACAGATTGTTTGGCTGCGTTCAGGAAGTAGAAGAAATTGCAGTCAGAGCTCCATAAGCACAGAGTTATTGATTTGGTGAATGAACTGAACAAATCTTTTGAACGAATCATTTTAATGTGTTTAATTGTGTCTGAGCAGCTGCTCCTGGATCAGAGCGACATCCATGAGAAGTTTCAGTCTGGCTTCCGTAAACATCTACGGAGACAGCTTTACTGAAAGTGTCCAGTGACATCATGATGTTCTGGTTCTCTTGGATCTGTCCTCAGCCTTTGACACAGTTGAACCAGATCCTGCTGAGAAGACTGAGGGATGAAGACTGTCTGGGTCTGTGTTAGAATGGTTCTCATCTTACCTTTCTGGGCGCAGTTTTAGTGTATCTGCCAATCAAATGAGGTCTGAATCGGCAGATCTGTTGTGTGGAGTCCCTCAAGGTTCTGTTCTGGATCCTTTATTGTTTTTGCTGTACTTGATTCCCCTCGGTAAAATCATTCAGAGATTTCCAGATGTTTCTTATGACATTTTTGCTGATGACATCCAGCTCTACTGCTCTGTTGATCCAACTGAGCCCCAGAGGCTGAACTTAGTCAATTGTTTGCTAGAAATCAAACAATGAGTGAAAACACTTCGAAGCTAAATGTGGACAAAACTGAAACTCTGGTGATTGTTGATGATAAAGTTCAGGGTTGAGTCAGTACTTGAGTGACTTAGGTCAGTCTGTCAAACTGAGCCTGAGAAACCTGGGTGTTGTATTTGATAAAGACATGTCTCTTGTTCAACACTGAAGAAAACTGACCAGAAACTGTTTCCTTCAACTGAGAAAAATCTCTAAACTTAGGAAAATGTTGTCGGAACATGATCTGGATCTTATAATCCATGCGTTTGTTTCTTCTCGTCTGGACTATTGTAACAGTTTGTTTTCATGTCTTAACAAGAAGGATCGTCTCGTCTGCAGTTGATTCAGAACTTGGTAGAAGAACTCACATTTCTCCGATCCTTCAAACTCTTCACTGGCTTCCAATTTCTTTCAGGATCAACTTTAAAATTCTGGTTCTTACTTTCAGATCTATTCATGGTCAGGCTCCTCCTTATGTAACTCTTAAGGGCTAGGATCTTTTGTCTAGGTTCGATACAGGAGCCCAGGGGCTTGAACAAGAGACTGTCGACTTAAGGTTGAAAAAAATATATATTTTAAATTAACAGAGGTAAATTTCAGACACAGGTAAATCAAAATACAATTTTGATGTCATAAACAAAACCAAAACGTTCAAGTATTTTCTCTTTTTGTATTAGTGTCCAGTTCATAAATGTTCATAATCCAATTGAGGGAGGAAATAGAGTCATGTCCCAGGTTCGGAGGAAGAAAAAAAAAAGGTACTCCTACCGCGATGTAGCGGGGGTTGGGCAGCTCGCCATCATTTCACCAAAAGTCATCAAAGGGAAAAAATAAAAATAAAAAACCTGAAAACATAATTCAGGAAAGAAAACCCAAATTAATTACGCATTAAATACATTAAATAAATACAGCATAATTCAAACATTCATCAACAAAAATAATTTCATTCAATATAAATCAAAGTAAAGTGCACTTAATATCAAAGGCATGAAGCCAATATCAATGTTTCAGGAATCTGTTGCGCAACATTTTTCAATTTCCCAAACAGCTGTTTCTTTAAAACAAATGACCGCTTGGGCATTCGTCGCTTCGAGTTCAAAACAACAACTTCAACTCACCGATGAGTAGCGTGAACGGATAGGTGACGAAAACCGCTGCAGTATAGTGATCTCAATTTCTGATCCGACTTTTAAAGTCCGCGTCAAGGAGTTTTTTAAAGTCCGCGGCAACAGCGTGTGGGGGTTGCTACCGGCAACCACAGGAAGCGGAAGTGGATCGTTTCTATCTATATGTGGGTTACACTTACATCACTGATCTGATCCAGCCTTACACCCCAGCTCGGGCTCTGAGGTCTGTGGATCAGAATCTACTTATGGTTCCACGTACACGGCTCAGGACCAGAGGAGAGAAATCTTTTCAGGCTGTTGCTCCTAAGCTTTGGAACGATCTTCTCTCTCTTTGCTCTTGATGATCTACTGACTCCTTTAAGAAACATCTGTGTTTGATGATCTACTGACTCCTTCAAGAAACATGTGTGTTTGATGATCTACTGACTCCTTTAAGAAACATCTGTGTTTGATGATCTACTGACTCCTTCAAGAAACATGTGTGTTTGATGATCTACTGACTCCTTCAAGAAACATCTGTGTTTGATGATCTACTGACTCCTTCAAGAAACATGTGTGTTTGATGATCTACTGACTCCTTCAAGAAACATCTGTGTTTGATGATCTACTGACTCCTTCAAGAAACATGTGTGTTTGATGATCTACTGACTCCTTCAAGAAACATCTGTGTTTGATGATCTACTGACTCCTTCAAGAAACATCTGTGTTTGATGATCTACTGACTCCTTCAAGAAACATCTGTGTTTGATGATCTACTGACTCCTTCAAGAAACATGTGTGTTTGATGATCTACTGACTCCTTCAAGAAACATCTGTGTTTGATGATCTACTGACTCCTTCAAGAAACATGTGTGTTTGATGATCTACTGACTCCTTCAAGAAACATCTGTGTTTGATGATCTACTGACTCCTTCAAGAAACATGTGTGTTTGATGATCTACTGACTCCTTCAAGAAACAACTGTGTTTGATGATCTACTGACTCCTTCAAGAAACATCTGTGTTTGATGATCTACTGACTCCTTCAAGAAACATGTGTGTTTGATGATCTACTGACTCCTTCAAGAAACATCTGTGTTTGATGATCTACTGACTCCTTCAAGAAACATCTGTGTTTGATGATCTACTGACTCCTTCAAGAAACATCTGTGTTTGATGATCTACTGACTCCTTTAAGAAACATCTGTGTTTGATGATCTACTGACTCCTTCAAGAAACATGTGTGTTTGATGATCTACTGACTCCTTCAAGAAACATCTTAAGACGTTTCTATTTATTCAGGCTTTTCCTTGAATTTCTCGAACTCCTGTGTTGTTCTCAGTATTTTCTTGATCTTTAAAGTATGTACTTTATTGAATATTGTTTTGATTGTTTACGCGCTTTGAGACCCTGGTCTCGAAAAGCGCTATATAAATAAATATTACTTACTTACTTACAATGATCAGTGAACCAGTGAATCAAACACGTTCAGTCATCAATAGGAAAGACGGTCAAACAGCAGAAAAACTGTCTGCAGTATCAGCTGAGAAGACACGCCTCTGAGACCTAACTTTCAAAGGCTTAGGTTCAGGGATGAAGACCAGAAGAAGAAGAAGACTTTTTGACTTTTAAAAATACTTTATTACAAAAGGTTCTTTACAATGTTTTCATTTAAAGTGACTCATGCGATTCTTCAGTCATCATTGTGCAAATTGTAATGTATTTTTCGTCATTGTGCAAATTTGTCCTTTTTCCCCCCATTTTGTAAAAAACATCTCGGTGTTGTTGGAGACTCTGTGGAAGCAGAACTCCAGCCTCAGTCTCTGATGTTCTGTCTCCACAGAGCCACCACATCCAGCGAGTGTCCATTCTGCAGCTGCTGGAGTCAGAGACACATCTTTACCTCACCAGGTAGTTTAGGATCTTCTTTAAAGATGAAAGTGTCTCTGGTTGATGCAGAATGAACTCCTTTAAAACCCCGGAGTTAAAACGCGCTAGAAAGGAGTTGCTCGCGATCACCCCGTGAATGATCCTCCACTGGAGGTCACCTGTTCTCTTTCTCAGAGGTGGCTTGTACAGTGACCTCCACTGTGACCTCCACTGTAACCTCCAGTGTGACCTCCAGTGTGACCTCCACTGTGACCTCCAGTGTGACCTCCACTGTGACCTCCACTGTGACCTCCACTGTGACCTCCAGTGTGACCTCCAGTGTGACCTCCACTGTGACCTCCAGTGTGACCTCCAGTGTGACCTCCACTGTGACCTCCAGTGTGACCCCCAGTGTGACCTCCAGTGTGACCTCCAGTGTGACCTCCAGTGTGACCTCCAGTGTGACCTCCACTGTGACCTCCACTGTGACCTCCAGTGTGACCTCCAGTGTGACCTCCACTGTGACCTCCAGTGTGACCTCCAGTCCCCAAGTCTGTCTGTCCATGTGTTGGTTGGTCGTCGTAAAAGAGTCTCTGGTTTAGAATCTTGACACAGTTCACATAAAAACTTCTCTTAGTGACCTTGTGTTAGAACGTGTCTGTCGTGGAGGTCAGGAGTGTTGTTGTCCCGGACCTCAGGGCTCAGGTGCAGGTCCAGGAAGAGGTCCGCTGGGTCCGGCTCCATCCGTCCGTGTACTGGTGGAGTAACGTTCTATCTGGAGCCGTGATCCTTTTATTCGTCCAGTGATCTCCCAGCGAACCTCTCAGAGCGTATCCCCAGTAATGTCCCGGCAGCCCGGGCGTCCGAGAGCGCCGGTCCCACCGTCAGCCCAGGTAAAGTACTGCTTCTGACCAGCGCCCCCGTCAGCCCAGGTAAAGTACTGCTTCTGACCAGCGCCCCCGTCAGCCCAGGTAAAGTACTGCTTCTGACCAGCGCCCCCGTCAGCCCAGGTAAAGTACTGCTTCTGACCAGCGCCCCCGTCAGCCCAGGTAAAGTACTGCTTCTGACCAGCGCCCCCGTCAGCCCAGGTAAAGTACTGCTTCTGACCAGCGCCCCCGTCAGCCCAGGTAAAGTACTGCTTCTGACCAGCGCCCCCGTCAGCCCAGGTAAAGTACTGCTTCTGACCAGCGCCCCCGTCAGCCCAGGTAAAGTACTGCTTCTGACCAGCGCCCCCGTCAGCCCAGGTAAAGTACTGCTTCTGACCAGCGCCCCCGTCAGCCCAGGTAAAGTACTGCTTCTGACCAGCGCCCCCGTCAGCCCAGGTAAAGTACTGCTTCTGACCAGCGCCCCCGTCAGCCCAGGTAAAGTACTGCTTCTGACCAGCGCCCCCGTCAGCCCAGGTAAAGTACTGCTTCTGACCAGCGCCCCCGTCAGCCCAGGTAAAGTACTGCTTCTGACCAGCGCCCCCGTCAGCCCAGGTAAAGTACTGCTTCTGACCAGCGCCCCCGTCAGCCCAGGTAAAGTACTGCTTCTGACCAGCGCCCCCGTCAGCCCAGGTAAAGTACTGCTTCTGACCAGCGCCCCCGTCAGCCCAGGTAAAGTACTGCTTCTGACCAGCGCCCCCGTCAGCCCAGGTAAAGTACTGCTTCTCACCAGCGCCCCCGTCAGCCCAGGTAAAGTACTGCTTCTGACCAGCGCCCCCGTCAGCCCAGGTAAAGTACTGCTTCTGATGTCCAGCTCCGTGGATCAGCGGCTGCTTTAAGAACCAGTGAGAGTTAAAGACATGATTGAGGCTCCATTTAAAAAGAACACGCTTTAAAAACACCTGATAAAAAGAAGGTACATTGTTAAGACTTAAAAGATTACAATCTGTAAAAAACAGAGCTGCGTTCAGATCGTTGACACACTTTAAAGTCCAGCTGCTCACATCACACCTGAGGGTCAAGAACTTCTGGACAAGCTGAAGTCTAAAAGTGGCAGTTCTACAGGTGGATTAGGCCCCGCCCCCTTCTTCACAGGTAAAAACAAGACTGACTGTGGCACCAATGGAATCCTCCCCAGAAGAAGTCGACCATTTTTGACTGTATCTTCTGGAGCAGGAGGTTCAACAGTGAGTCACAGCAGTGACGCTCAAGATTGTTTAAAGTCTTCTTCTTTAAAAGACATTTCTTTTTGTAGCCATTTCTCAATTTTTCAATTTTTCTTTAAATTTTCTCTAAAATACAATCCTTTCTTTCTTTCATAGTCTTTGTTTCCTAAAAACACGCAAAGGTATTTAAAACCATCGTTTTTCCAGGTTAGGTTTTGGGTCAGAACTGATGGTCTCGTTCCAACATACGCCTCACTTTCACCCCAGTTCAGCCTCAGCAGACATGAGGAGAAACATCATTAAAGTGATGAGTTTAGATCCTGATCTTTTATTAAAACAACAACATCATCGGCGTACGAAGATAAAACTACATTTCCATTAAAACCCGGTACAAACAGACCATGAACCTCAGATCTTGTGAAGAAGGGGTTCCAGGGAGAGTCCTAGACACACCTGCCCAACACCTCTATGAACCTAAAAGGAGACACAAGCTGCCGTTCAATTTCAGCTTCACTCTCAAGGTCACTGTACAGGACCTGAACTCTGGCGATGAGACCCTGAACCCAAGCTCACCCATGACTCTCCACAGGTCGTCGTGCTCAACGCGGTCGAACCTTTTCTTGATCTAATGCGATCAAGGTCGGTGTCTGATGAACTGGAGACTCCAAGACATCTCGAATGAGGCAGATGTTGTCTGCCATCGACCTGCCAGGAACACAGTAGGTCTGGTCCGGGTGGATGACCTCCTCCAGGACCTCCCTCAGATGGCGTAGGCTTTAGAGAGGATCTTATAGTCCAGAGGAGGGAGACTGGACGCCAGTTCTTTATATCGAGGAGGTTTCCTTTCTTCGGCAGGAGGTGATGATCCTCCTGCAGGACAGAGGACTCGAGCCGGAATCCAGTCTTTCATTAAAAACGTCCATGAGATCAGGAGCAACGATGTCCCAGAAGGCTCTGTAGAACTCTGTGTTCTGCTGGTGGACCTGCTGGCTAGAGTAGAGTTCTGGTCGCGTGAGGGGCTTTACCAGCCGCTCATCAGCCTCAGCGGAGATCCTGGTAGTCCTCGGCAAAGTCATTAAAAAGTTCATGTTGCTCCTGATCCTCACTCGCGTACAGGTGTGGATGAAGGTCACTGCTCTCTGATCTCCAGGTGTTCTGTCAGTTCATGACCGTCTTCCGACAGTAGGCAGTGGATGATCTTCTCTGTCCTCGTTTCTTCTCCAGGCCGAAGAAGAAGGTCGTCCATCTCTTGGATGTTCTTCATCCTGGCCCGGACCATGGCTCCTTGGACCCTGGTGTCCAGCAGGTCTAGATCTAGCCTTTTACTTTTGAGGGTTTCAATGTAGCCTCGATTTTCTGTGGCTGGACCTTCTAGCTCCACAATCTGAGTCTCCAGATCTCTGATAGATCCAGATGTTGTGTGACCTTCAGAGTGAGCTGCTGACATAAAAGCTTCATCTTTACCATGAACCTGTCGAAGTGAAGTCATTCTTTGTTTGTCTAAAATCATTCCAAAAATAACTAAGAACATCATAAAACTCTGGTTAAAACACAGTTAAAATACCAACAGGCGCTTTTGGGTAAAATATTTCTTATAAAAACATAAAACTAAGCAGTGATCACTAAAATAGGCACAATCTGTTTAAAACAATACAAACGGTCAAGCCGTGCCAACAGATGTTCAGTCATGAGTATCTTCTTCATCCTCCTCCAAACGTCCACCAGACTATGGGATGTGAGCAGATGTTTCAGAGCCTGTTGTGAAGCTGGATGAGGCTCCATGTGGTTCCTGTCTAAACATCTACAGTTAACATCCTAAGAAGAAATCATCAGTGGAGCAACAATCATTCAACTTTACATTCTTTCAAAGATCGTTTCTCTGCACCTCGGTTCATAGACGTGATAAAAACCACAGAAAAGGAATTAAAAACAGCTTCGGCTAAAAAGCACCTGCTGGGGACGATGTGCTCGACTCTGATAGAGTTCGGGGTGAACGCTCTGGAGAATAGAAGCTCCTGCACTGAGGTTCGTGCCGTGGCTTAAAAACACTTCCCACTCCCTGGTCAGTGTCGTTGTTACAGTCGCTGTGAGTCTCTTGTAAAATAAAACATGTGTTTGGATCTCATCGTGTCAAAGATAAAACCTCTTTTTAAAATCCCGAGCCCCGTTGGTGTTTAAACTTCCTACTTTGAAACTTCCCATTTTGAGACTTTAAGGAGTTGAAAAACAATACTTTTGTAAAAAGCCAAACAAAATTACCAGTCATTTTGCATTTTCACTTTCTGCATTATTTTCTTTATTCTATAAATCTGCGGGTCTGTAAAAGCTCCTTTGAACTTGTTACTGACATGTGTTCTGATAAATACAACAGTTGAGCGTCTGGGAAATACTTTTACATTTTTAGGCCTTTTATGTTCTTAGTTTCTATTAAAAAGTTTTTGAACATAGTCGTGTTATATATTATTATATATTATAATATATTATATATATTTTCTTTTCTTGACTCACAGAGAGACAGACAGGTCACTACTGTCTGATACAATGTCTCCCTCATCACTGCTGTCAGTGACCCCTGACCTTTGTTCTGTTTTTTTATTTATTCTGTCCATCACTCTGTCTGAAGGTTTGTTTATTTTCCCTTCACTGCAGTGTTTGATTTTTTCCTTTTTAATTTCCTGGCTGTCTTTGGTTCCTGCTCCATCTCTTCCTCACTCTCACCTGTCTCACTCTCACCTCTCTCACTCTCACCTGTCTCACTCTCACCTGTCTCACTCTCACCTGTCTCACTCTCACCTGTCTCACTCTCAGCTGTTTGAGTCCTTGTTGCTTCAAACTCTGTTTTGCTGATCGTTACTTTTTCAAAGGTTTTATTCACCTCACTCGTTTCTCCCCCTTCACCTGTCTCACTCACCTGCTTGTCTCCCCCCTCACCTGTCTCACTCGCCTGCTTGTCTCCCCCCTCACCTGTCTCACTCGCCTGCTTGTCTCCCCCCTCACCTGTCTCACTCGCCTGCTTGTCTCCCCCCTCACCTGTCTCACTCGCCTGCTTGTCTCCCCCCTCACCTGTCTCACTCGCCTGCTTGTCTCCCCCCTCACCTGTCTCACTCGCCTTCTTGTCTCCCCCTTCACCTGTCTCACTCGCCTTCTTGTCTTCCCCCTCACCTGTCTCACTCACCTTCTTGTCTCCCCCCACCTGTCTCACTCGCCTTCTTGTCTCCGCCCTCACCTGTCTCACTCACCTGCTTGTCTCCCCCCTCACCTGTCTCACTCGCCTTCTTGTCTCCGCCCTCACCTGTCTCACTCGCCTTCTTGTCTCCGCCCTCACCTGTCTCACTCGCCTTCTTGTCTCCGCCCTCACCTGTCTCACTCGCCTTCTTGTCTCCGCCCTCACCTGTCTCACTCGCCTTCTTGTCTCCCCCCCACCTGTCTCATTTATCTGTTTTTCACCCACTCCTCCCGTCTCACTCTCACCTGTCTCCCTCTCTTCAGTCATCGCGACGATGACGTCACCGCTCTCACCTGTCAGAGTTGCGTCCGCGGCTCCAGCCCGCTCAGCCCCACCCGACTCCCCCGGACCGGATCGCCCCGCGGGAGTTCGCCGCACACCGGACCCGGATGGACCGGGGTCCGGGGCAGCGGCGCGACACGACGTGCTGTAACAGCGGAGACTTACATCCAGACACGATCTTCTTTAACGGAGAAGCTACCTTTCCGTGTCTGAAGCTCTCGGACCAGCAGCTCGTCGCCGATGAAGGAGGAACGTTCGACAGCAGGACCGTGTCTCAGGCTGAACCAGAGGTTGAACCTGCTCCAGGACCCCGCCGACCACGACCCCCTCCTCCACCAGACGATTCTCCAGGTCCAGTCTGGTCACGAACAGACCACCGTTCATCCGAACTGCTGATCTAATGTTGGCGTGACAACCTTCTCCCCTCAGTGCCACCTCCTCCACACTCACCTGGAGCTCACCTTGACGCCATGCTTCCTAGTCAACCCGGTGAAATCACCCGTTACCACCATAGTGACGTCACACGCCGACCAGGTGAAGCCTGGTCGGCAAAAAACACCTTTTAAACGAAAAGATTCTTATAACACCCTTCACCAAGTGAAACTATAACATTTACTAAGTTATAGACGAAAGAAAGATATAGATAGAGCCCGAAAAAACACACTTTCTCAGACCTTTCACTCTCTGCTCCTCACACACCTGCAGTGAGTGAAGAAGAAGATGAAGATGAAGAAGAAGAAGAAGAAGATGAAGAAGAAGAAGAAGAAGAAGAAGAAGAAGAAGAAGAAGAAGAATTGATTTGATTGACATTGAAACATTCTTAGTTTTACAGTGTTTTTATCACCTGAATAATGTATGTATATATATATGTATGTATATGTACATATATACATATATAACAGATTTAAGTGTACACACACATCTACACACACATCTACACACAACTACACACACACTTCATCTTCTGTCTGATCAGACTCCGGAACAATTACTGTTATCATGTGATCTTAACGAAGACACAGTCAGAGCTTTAGACTCGTCTTTCTTATCAGCACTAACACACACACACACACATATACACACACATATACACACACACACACACACACACACACACACACACACACACACACACACACACATATACACACACACACACACACACATATACACACACACACACACACACATATACACACACACACACACACATATACACACATATACACACACACACATATACACACATACTGTATACACACACACACATATATACACACACACACACACACACACACTTGTTCACACATGTACACACACATACTGTATATACACACACTTGTTCACACACTCATAAACACACATGTACATACACACATAAACACACACACGTACACACATGTACACACACGTACATACACATATACATACACACGTACACACACTATATAAATAAAAAAGACTTACTTACACACATGTACACACACACATGTACATACATACACACATAAACACACACACATGTACACACACACACGCACACAAACACGTACAGACACACACACACATACATACACACATAAACACACACACAAACACGTACAGACACACACACACACACAAACACGTATACACACACACACACACATACATACATACACACATAAACACACACGCACACAAACACGTACATACACACACACAAACACGTATACACACACACATACATACACACACACATAAACACACACGCACACGTACACACACATACATACACACACACGCACACAAACACGTACAGACACACACACACATACATACACACATAAACACACACGCACACAAACACGTACACACACACACACACACACACACACACACACACATACATACACACACAGAATTGATGTGTTCTTTGCGTGGACACACAACTGTACAGTGACCAGGATGGTGTGCAGGGCTGAAGAGGTCAAAGGTCAACACTCACTGTGGACCTGCTGAAGATCCACTTCCTGCTGATGACCCTAATCTGTGACATCACTGTGACCTCTGACCTCTGACTGAGGGAGAAATCACAGCGAGAGATTCAGACGTGAGTGGAAGAGTTGTGAGGTTCAAAGCTGCTGACCTTTGACCTGAGGCGCCGACAACATTTACCTTCAATTAAAACTCACACTACACACCTGTGTCACATCTACTACACAACCTCTCACATCCACAACACACCTGTACACACTTGAACTCACAAAGATGAACACAATCTCAAACTCATACGACACACACACAAAAAATATTGAACACACATTTGAACACACAGTTAAACACACACATGGAAAATGATGTTAAACACACACTTGAACACACAAAGTTAAAAAACAATATAAAACACACACACGTGAACATGATCTTGAACACACACTTGAACACACAAAGTTAAAAAACAATATAAAACACACACACGTGAACATGATCTTGAACACACACTTGAACACACAAAGTTAAAAAACAATATAAAACACACACACGTGAACATGATCTTGAACACACACTTGAACACACAAAGTTAAAAAAACAATATAAAACACACACATGAACACGATCTTAAACACACAAAGTTAAAAAACAATATAAAACACACATGAACACAATCTTAAACACACAAAGTTAAAAAACAATATAAAACACACACATGAACACAATCTTAAACACACACTTGAACACAGTTAAACACACACACTTAAACAAACTCAAATATACAACAAAGCACGTCGTCGCACACAAACACGAAGTGACAAACCGACCACACACACTGAAGTGTACACACACACACACTAAAATAGCGTGACAATCGGACTCACACAAACACAAAACTTGTGTTGAAATAAAGAAACGTTTGGTCACAGCGCCCTCTGGTGGTGATGTCCAGAGCTCACGTCAAAACGATGTATTTCAACAACTTCATTAAATCAACGAATGTTTGATTTTGTTCTTCAAACACAGAATCAATAATATTGATCAATAATATTGATCAATAATATTGATCAATATTATTGATCAATAATAAACCGGATCTTTATGAAGCTTCACTCACTGTAGTTCCTCCTGTAACCAGCAGATGTCAATACAACATAGATTTACTTGTTATAACGGTAATAAACTAATGTTCACAACTGTCAGTATTTTTAAAGAACATTTATCTTCAATAAAATATATAAAACGTGTTTGATTTTAAATGAACTAAACGATGTTATTAGTTTCAAACTAACAAACAATAGTTTTAAACACTTTTCTTCTCATAACAGACCAAATAAAACATTTTATTTTAAATTTCTATTGTTTAAACGTTTAATTTTAGATTTCCATTCCTTACTCGATAATATAATCTTTAAATGTTTTGATTATGTAAAGTGGACAGGAAGTGTCGTCGAGGGGAAGTGGGGTCACCGGAAGTGTCATGTGACTGATGGTTTAATTATTGATGAGTTTTAAGGCATCGAATGTTAACATTAAACGTCTGATCCAAGAGAAACAAACCTTGTAAAGATGTTTTCAAGTCGTTTAAAACTTTAGCAAGTAAAGCTTCTCTTTTAATTATTGCTGACGTCACTGTGTCACTTCTGACCTTTGACTTCGACGTTCCTTGAGACCGGATGTCAGAGCATCTTGTCGTGAACACAAACCTTGACTGAAAAATATAATTTACGTAGAAAGTCCTGGCGTTGCATTATAAGTATAAGTTGATATTGTATTATTTTTGTCATGAATCTCCATCTTCATCATTTGAGTTTGAATAAAGATTAAAAAGTAGTAACGTTAGAACAATGTAGCGATTGACGCTTTTATTTTGAAGTCCGGATCCCGCGGCGGAAGCGGCGGTGCGCACAGGCAGCCTGACACCAGGGCGGACATGGACTCCTTGAAGCTGCGAGTCTTTCCTGGAACATGTCGCTCCTGCCGCGACTCTAACGGCGTCTGCCGGGCCTGAGCCAGACCCGCGCCGAGGGTTCGAGTCCTAGTGTCGCCCGCGGGTGTTGACGCGCGAGCCTGGGCCGGGAGCCGGGTCGGAACCGGTCATAAGTAGCCGCTTAGCTCGTCCCCGCAGATGTGGCTCGTCCTCCGCCTCAGGAACGTCTCGTCCCTCCACAGCATGAGCGGATGAGCGGCTTCCTGCGGGATTCGAACCTTTTGTTGTCTATGGACGGCGGGAGCAGCTAGCTGGTACCAGCCCGGCTAGCGAGACACTTCCGTGGACCCACTCGTTCTGGACCAGAACCACGACCGGAGCCGGGATGGGGGAGCCGGGTCTGGACGACTCCAACGTCAAGGTGGCGGTTCGACTCCGGCCCATGAACCGCAGGGGTGAGTGTGTCACTCTCACTTGTTGGGGTTCGGCTGAGGGACGGTGTTGCTCGAGGGCACTGGGCAGACAAAGGTTTTCACTAATGATGGTTAATGGAGGTTAACGACTTAACTAGACTTAACTAGACTTAACTAGTCGTAACCATCACAGCTGGACTGACACTGGTCCAGAACCCTGACCCACAGACACCATCCCTGTCTTCTCTGATTGATGGTCAGATGTTTGAAAACATCTGTTCAAGGTTGAAACATCTGTTTATCCACATGTTGTTGTTGACAAGTAAACAAATGTGTCACAATATTTAATGGTTTTAATTATTTTTTGTTTCTACACAGTCTGATATTTTCTTTCTAATAATTGAACAACAAAAATCAATCCTTTTTAATTGTTACTCTTTAAATCACTGTATAATCGTTGCTATAACACCAGACATTACTAGCCGAGCGCCGAGCCACCGGATCAAACCTTCGACCAATCACGTTGAGCCGCTGACGATCACGTGACGACGTAGAAGCGTCGGATAACATTTCAGTAAAACAAATAGTTTGGAATGTAAACGTCTATATTGTGATGAAGAGTCGAAGGTCCAGATCGATGATGTCACTTCCTCGTCTGCTTTAGTCCCGGCTCGCGGTTGAACCTCCCAGAGTTCAAAGGTCAAGACCAGGGTCGGTAACTTGAGTTATATCTGTTCCGTTAACGTCGTTTCAACTCCTGACCTGAAGGTTCTTCTCACACGTTATGATGTGTCTCCTGTTTACTTGTATTTGAATCACTTCATTCATTCATAACCACATAGAATTACTTTGTTCTGGTTTGTTTGTTCCTGAACCGGTTCTGAATCAAATGATGCATGAATCAAGGTCGTGTGATGAAAGATCTGTGATGATACCGAACCTATTGTGAGATGTTGTCACGTTTAGAACAAAGTGTTGATGATCAGATGAATTAGTTTGTTTTTATTAGCAGAACAAAGTGTTGATGATCAGATGAATTAGTTTGTTTTTATTAGCAGAACAAAGTGTTGATGATCAGATGAATTAGTTTGTTTTTATTAGCTGAACAAAGTGTTGATGATCAGATGAATTAGTTTGTTTTTATTAGCAGAAAAAAGTGTTAATGATCAGATGAATTGAGGATTTAGTTTGTTTTTATTGGCAGAACAAAGTGTTAATGACTTTGTTCTGGTTCGTTTGTTCCTGAACCGGTTCTGAATCAAATGATGCATGAATCAAGGTCATGTGATGAAAGATCTGTGATGATACCGAACCTATTGTGAGATGTTGTCACGTTTAGAACAAAGTGTTGATGATCAGATGAATTAGTTTGTTTTTATTAGCAGAACAAAGTGTTGATGATCAGATGAATTAGTTTGTTTTTATTAGCAGAACAAAGCGTTGATGATCAGATGAATTAGTTTGTTTTTATTAGCAGAACAAAGCGTTGATGATCAGATGATTTAGTTTGTTTTTATTGGCAGAACAAAGTGTTAATGATCAGATGAATTGATGATTTAGTTTGTTTTTATTGGCAGAACAAAGTGTTGATGATCAGATGAATAAGTTTGTTTTTATTAGCAGAACAAAGTGTTAATGATCAGATGAATTGAGGATTTAGTTTGTTTTTATTGGCAGAACAAAGTGTTAATGATCAGATGAATTGAGGATTTAGGTTTGTTTTTATTGGCAGAACAAAGTGTTAATGATCAGATGAATTGAGGATTTAGTTTGTTTTTATTAGCAGAACAAAGTGTTGATGATCAGATGAATTGAGGATTTAGTTTGTTTTTATTAGCAGAACAAAGTGTTGATGATCAGATGAATTTATGATTTAGTTTGTTTTTATTGGCAGAACAAAGTGTTGATGATCGGATGAATTGAGGATTTAGTTTGTTTTTATTAGCAGAACAAAGTGTTAATGATCAGATGAATTGAGGATTTAGTTTGTTTTTATTGGCAGAACAAAGTGTTGATGATCAGATGAATTAGTTTGTTTTTATTAGCAGAACAAAGTGTTGATGATCAGATGAATTGAGGATTTAGTTTGTTTTTATTGGCGGAACAAAGTGTTGATGATCAGATGAATTGGTGAAAACATTGTCTGGATTGAACTGACGTCATGTGTTCAAAGGGGTCAAAGGTCGTGTTGAGGTCATCATGTGAGGATTGTTTACATCTGAGCTTCACGAGGTTCTTCTCTGAATAAACAAATATAAATATATATATTGAATAAAAGTAAAATGTCTTCATTCAATATATAATGTTGGTATAATTGAATCACCAGACAATAAACTTCCTGCTACGTCGTCACATGACCATCTGTGCGTCGCATGATTGGCTGAAGGTTGAAAGTATCTCTGTGCTCTGTTGCTTTAGTCTGGAGACTCTTTTCTACCAACATTTATATTGAATATAAAAGACTATGAATTAAAAAACAGTACATTTAGAAAACTTACTTTTGAACTATTAGGATTAGAAAATCAAACTCTGTTTAAAAGAAAAAAAAAGGCATTAATTTAGAAAATATTAATTTGAATCCAATTATTCAACATAAAATATTTTAGAATAAAATTGTTTAAAAAAACGATTCAAGGTTTAAAAACATCAACAAAGAAATTCAAAGTTTCAACATTTTTAATGTTAAAGAAGTCATTATTGTGACGACGATTTCAAAGATTCTGGTTCTGGGCGGGTCTCTGGTGTGGTCCAGTTATGACTCGTCATCATCACTTCTCTGCCCACACACACTTGCTGGAACGGAACACAACAAGAACATCTCATCTGGGTTTTGTTCTGACCGGTCCTGCCACCAAAACCATTGACGACGTTTAAAGGTGTCGTCATGACGACCATGTGTCCTGTGTTAGCATAAACAAGGTTAGCCTGTAGCAACACATTCATTGAGACCTGACTCTGAGAATGTCTAGAAATGTTGACCCAGGTGGTTAACTGTCAGTTAAGTTAAGTGTGAGTTAAGTATTAGTGTAAGTTAAGTGTAAGTGTAACTTAAGTGTAAGTTAAGTGTGAGAACTGTAAGTGGACGTGAAGTTCAGAAGACCTTCTTCCTCCTGCACTGATGTTCTGCTGGAACTGAACCTTCTCGACTCATTCTTCCTGCTGAACAAGCAGTGTGTGGCGTCACAAGTAGGATGCAGTCGTCGGTGACCACAGCGGCGGTCAGTTGTCGTGTCAGACGAGCGGACGCTGAAGCTCAGACGGACATTCATCACGGAGACGTTTAGTCATTCCTGCTCCGACCCTCCTGCCAGGATCGTAAACCAACCAATCACACGTCTGCTGCCGTCGGCGTTTGTTGGAGCTGGAACGTGAACGTTGGCAGCGACGTCTTCTTCTTCTTCTGGGGATTCAAAGCCTCTTCGTTCCTCTCATGGAAAGAACCGCCTCATGGTTCTGTGGCTCAGGGTTTGGAACCAAGACACGTTTCCACAGAGAGTTTTCTCTCCTTGAATAAAAGTTCTTTTCACTTCTGCTCGTTTTAATAACTCGGCGAAGAAGGTTCCGTCGGAAACACACGGAGGATCAAGACCTTCTGTGTCCAAGAACCTCCGACCGTGGATTTCTACTCCCACCTGGTTGTTGTGACTCAAGATACGATCATTTCCACCATTGTTTTCTCCTGGAACTCCTTCGTTTTTATTCCTCTTTTGACCTTTTAATGAAGGATGAGTGTCTCTGAACTCGTTCGTGTTCTGACCCGTTTTGTTGCGTATTTTTGTCTCTTTTTGTTCTTATGCATGTAAGTGAGTAATTTATATTTGTAAAGATGTTTCTAGACCAGAGTCACTAAGAACTTTATCAAAACAACACACAGTTAAAATATCAACTTTAAAAGATCAACATAAGACAAACACAGTCTTGAGATGTTTCTTGAAGGAGTCAGTAGATCATCAAACACAGATGTTTCTTAAAGGAGTCAGTAGATCATCAAACACAGATGTTTCTTAAAGGAGTCAGTAGATCATCAAACACACATGTTTCTTAAAGGAGTCAGTAGATCATCAAACACAGATGTTTCTTAAAGGAGTCAGTAGATCATCAAACACACATGTTTCTTAAAGGAGTCAGTAGATCATCAAACACACATGTTTCTTGAAGGAGTCAGTAGATCATCAAACACAGATGTTTCTTAAAGGAGTCAGTAGATCATCAAACACAGATGTTTCTTAAAGGAGTCAGTAGATCATCAAACACAGATGTTTCTTAAAGGAGTCAGTAGATCATCAAACACAGATGTTTCTTAAAGGAGTCAGTAGATCATCAAACACAGATGTTTCTTAAAGGAGTCAGTAGATCATCAAACACAGATGTTTCTTAAAGGAGTCAGTAGATCATCAAACACAGATGTTTCTTAAAGGAGTCAGTAGATCATCAAACACAGATGTTTCTTAAAGGAGTCAGTAGATCATCAAACACAGATGTTTCTTGAAGGAGTCAGTAGATCATCAAACACAGATGTTTCTTAAAGGAGTCAGTAGATCATCAAACACAGATGTTTCTTGAAGGAGTCAGTAGATCATCAAACACAGATGTTTCTTAAAGGAGTCAGTAGATCATCAAACACAGATGTTTCTTAAAGGAGTCAGTAGATCATCAAACACAGATGTTTCTTGAAGGAGTCAGTAGATCATCAAACACAGATGTTTCTTAAAGGAGTCAGTAGATCATCAAACACACATGTTTCTTAAAGGAGTCAGTAGATCATCAAACACACATGTTTCTTGAAGGAGTCAGTAGATCATCAAACACAGATGTTTCTTAAAGGAGTCAGTAGATCATCAAACACAGATGTTTCTTGAAGGAGTCAGTAGATCATCAAACACAGATGTTTCTTGAAGGAGTCAGTAGATCATCAAACACAGATGTTTCTTGAAGGAGTCAGTAGATCATCAAACACAGATGTTTCTTGAAGGAGTCAGTAGATCATCAAACACAGATGTTTCTTGAAGGAGTCAGTAGATCATCAAACACAGATGTTTCTTGAAGGAGTCAGTAGATCATCAAACACAGATGTTTCTTGAAGGAGTCAGTAGATCATCAAACACAGATGTTTCTTAAAGGAGTCAGTAGATCATCAAACACACATGTTTCTTGAAGGAGTCAGTAGATCATCAAACACAGATGTTTCTTGAAGGAGTCAGTAGATCATCAAACACAGATGTTTCTTGAAGGAGTCAGTAGATCATCAAACACAGATGTTTCTTGAAGGAGTCAGTAGATCATCAAACACAGATGTTTCTTGAAGGAGTCAGTAGATCATCAAACACAGATGTTTCTTGAAGGAGTCAGTAGATCATCAAACACAGATGTTTCTTGAAGGAGTCAGTAGATCATCAAACACAGATGTTTCTTGAAGGAGTCAGTAGATCATCAAACACAGAGATGGTTCCAAAGCTTAGGAGCAACAGTCTGGAAGGATTTCTCTCCTCTGGTCCGGAAGTTCAGGAACCATCAGTAGATTCTGATCCACAGACCTCAGAGCCCGAGCTGGGGTGTAAGTCTGGATCAGATCACTGATGGAAGGTCTGACCATGAATAGATCTGAAAGTAAGAACCAGAATTTTAAAATGATCCTGAAAGAAACTGGCAGCCAATGAAGAGTTTGAAGGAGAAATGTGGGCCAAATACAACAAACACTCTAATAAAGAGCCTAACAGGAAGGACTTCGGATGAGCAAGAGGGTTCAGTCTTGCTCACCAGTGCCGATATTTCATCCAGAGTCACAGTGTTAAATGAGGACCACAAGGAGGAGAGGGGCTCAGAGACATCAGGGGTTCCACACAAAGGGGGAGAGATTTTCTCTTTGATCAACTTAATTTTGTCAGTAAAAACCTCAACAATCATTGATGTCAGCTTCACAGAAGACATGATTTGAGGAGCAGGAGACACTAGAGAATTAATTAAGACATGAAATTAAACTGTTACAATAGTGTAAAGTACAGTGTAGTGCGTTTACCTTCCATGGTCCTGTTTTACTGTTTAAAAAAAAATTGAATTCTCATCTAGTTTGTTTCTATGTCAAAAGTCATCCACAGCTGTGATTGGTCAGCTGGGCGGCAAAGCATCATGAGAGCCGTTCATGTCACCATTACTGGGTGTTTTTTGAGAGAGATGACGACAAATGAAATGTTCTCTACTTCAGAATGTTTAATCTTTTCTGAAAGTAACCCTGTGATAAACCGACTGTACACGACTGTTCATGACTGTACACGACTGTTCGTGACTGTACACGACTGTACATGACTGTTCACGACTGTACACGACTGTACACGACTGTACATGACTGTTCACGACTGTACACGACTGTACACGACTGTACACGACTGTACACGACTGTTCGTGACTGTACATGACTGTTCACGACTGTACACGACTGTACATGACTGTTCACGACTGTACATGACTGTTCACGACTGTTCATGACTGTTCACGACTGTTCACGACTGTTCATGACTGTATACGACTGTTCATGACTGTATACGACTGTATACGACTGTACACAACTGTTCATGACTGTACATGACTGTTCATGACTGTACACGACTGTACACGACTGTACACGACTGTACACGACTGTTCGTGACTGTTCCTGACTGTTCCTGACTGTTCCTGACTGTATACGACTGTTCATGACTGTTCATGACTGTATACGACTGTATACAACTGTATACGACTGTACACAACTGTTCATGACTGTTCATGACTGTATATGACTGTTCATGACTGTATACGACTGTACATAACTGTTCATGACTGTACATGACTGTACATGACTGTTCATGACTGTACACGACTGTACACGACTGTACACGACTGTACACGACTGTACACGACTGTTCATGACTGTACACGACTGTTCATGACTGTATACGACTGTTCATGACTGTACACGACTGTACACGACTGTACACGACTGTACATGACTGTACACGACTGTATACGACTGTACACAACTGTACACGACTATTCATGACTGTAAACGACTGTTCGTGACTGTATACGACTGTTCGTGACTGTACATGACTGTTCGTGACTGTACACGACTGTTCATGACTGTACACGACTGTTCATGACTGTAAACGACTGTATACGACTGTATACGACTGTATACGACTGTACACGACTATTCATGACCGTACACGACCGTACACGACTGTACACGACTGTACACGACCGTACACGACCGTACACGACCGTACACGACCGTACACGACTGTATACGACTGTTCACGACTGTATACGACTGTACGTGACTGTTCGTGACTGTTTGTGACTGTTCGTGACTGTTTGTGACTGTTCATGACTGTACACAACTGTTCATGACTGTTCATGACTGTATACGACTGTTCGTGACTGTATACGACTGTTCGTGACTGTATACGACTGTATGTGACTGTTCATGACTGTACACGACTGTACACGACTGTTCACGACTGTTCACGACTGTATACGACTGTTCGTGACTGTATACGACTGTTCGTGACTGTATACGACTGTTCACGACTGTATACGACTGTTCGTGACTGTATACGACTGTTCGTGACTGTATACGACTGTTCACGACTGTTTGTGACTGTATACGACTGTTCACGACTGTTCATGACTGTATACGACTGTATACGACTGTTCACGACTGTTTGTGACTGTATACGACTGTTCACGACTGTTCACGACTGTATACGACTGTTCATGACTGTTCACAACTGTTCACGACTGTTCATGACTGTACACGACTGTTCATGACTGTACACGACTGTACACGACTGTACACGACTGTATACGACTGTACACGACTGTACACGACTGTACACGACTATTCGTGACTGTATACGACTGTTCGTGACTGTATACGACTGTTCGTGACTGTACATGACTGTTCGTGACTGTACACGACTGTTCATGACTGTTCGTGACTGTTCGTGACTGTATACGACTGTTCGTGACTGTACATGACTGTTCGTGACTGTACACGACTGTTCACGACTGTTCATGACTGTATACAACTGTATACGACTGTACACGACTGTACACGACTGTTCACGACTGTACACGACTGTACACGACTGTACACGACTGTACACGACTGTACACGACTGTACACGACTGTACACGACTGTATACGACTGTATACGACTGTACACGACTGTTCATGACCGTACACGACCGTACACGACTGTACACGACTGTACACGACCGTACACGACTGTACACGACTGTACACGACTGTACACGACTGTACACGACCGTACACGACCGTACACGACCGTACACGACTGTATACGATTGTTCACGACTGTATACGACTGTACGTGACTGTTCGTGACTGTTTGTGACTGTTCATGACTGTTCATGACTGTACACAACTGTTCATGACTGTTCATGACTGTATACGACTGTTCGTGACTGTATACGACTGTATACGACTGTTCACGACTGTATGTGACTGTTCATGACTGTACACGACTGTACACGACTGTACACGACTGTTCATGACTGTTCATGACTGTATACGACTGTTCGTGACTGTATACGACTGTTCGTGACTGTATACGACTGTTCACGACTGTATACGACTGTTCGTGACTGTATACGACTGTTCGTGACTGTATACGACTGTTCACGACTGTTTGTGACTGTATACGACTGTTCACGACTGTTCATGACTGTATACGACTGTTCGTGACTGTATACGACTGTTCGTGACTGTATACGACTGTTCGTGACTGTTCATGACTGTATACCACTGTTCGTGACTGTATACGACTTTTCGTGACTGTTCATGACTGTATACGACTGTTCACGACTGTATACGACTGTTCACGACTGTATACGACTGTTTGTGACTGTATAAGACTTTTCGTGACTGTATACGAATTTTCGTGACTGTTCATGACTGTATACGACTGTTCGTGACTGTATACGACTGTTCGCGACTGTATACGACTGTTCACGACTGTATACAACTGTTCGTGACTGTTCATGACTGTATACGACTGTTCGTGACTGTATACGACTTTTCGTGACTGTTCATGACTGTATACGACTTTTCGTGACTGTTCATGACTGTATACGACTTTTCGTGACTGTTCATCACTGTATACGACTTTTCGTGACTGTTCATGACTGTATACGACTTTTCGTGACTGTTCATGACTGTATACGACTATTCACGACTGTTCGTGACTGTATACGACTTTTCGTGACTGTGTACGACTTTTCGTGACTGTTCATGACTGTATACGACTGTTCGTGACTGTATACGACTTTTCATGACTGTTCATGACTGTATACGACTGTTCACGACTGTTCACGACTGTATACGACTGTATACGACTGTTCGTGACTGTATACGACTGTTCGTGACTGTATACGACTGTTCATGACTGTTCATGACTGTTCATGACTGTTCACGACTGTTCACAACTGTTCACGACTGTATACAACTGTTCACGACTGTATACGACTGTATACGACTGTTCACGACTGTATACGACTGTATACGACTGTTCGTGACTGTATACGACTGTTCGTGACTGTATACGACTGTTCATGACTGTTCACGACTGTATACGACTGTTCACGACTGTATACGACTGTATACGACTGTATGCGACTGTATACGACTGTATACGACTGTATACGACTGTTCGTGACTGTATACGACTGTTCATGACTGTTCACGACTGTTCACAACTGTTCACGACTGTATACGACTGTATACGACTGTTCACGACTGTATACGACTGTATACGACTGTTCGTGACTGTATACGACTGTTCATGACTGTCCACGACTGTTCACGACTGTATACGACTGTTCACGACTGTACATGACTGTATACGACTGTTCACGACTGTACGCGACTGTACACGACCACTCAACACTGTACACGACTGTACACTCTTAGTTTCAAGTACAAATCTATGGCTTGTTATTATTTACATTCACTTATAAAACATCTTGTTTCCTGATATTTAATAATACCTGCTTGTGTTGAACATTCTTTTCGTTTTTGGAAACGATAACAAAACGTTTCCTTCATGTGACGTTAATGACTTTTTCAAGTAAAGTTCGTCTCTTAAAGTCATTCTCTGGAGTCGTCTGGTGACTTCATTGAAGTATTTAGTTAGAAAATACTCCTCAGTTTGAGGACCTGAGTGAAGCCCCTGCTGGTCTCGGGTCTGGACCCGCGGGGTGGGTCGGTCCAGATGGACAAAGGCAGGAAAGGGAGTGAGTCTGAGTGAATATTTGCCAACGTTGTGTAACGTTGTGTAACGCTGCTCGTTCCCATGACTGTGGCCTTCGAAGGACCGAGCAACGGTGGGCGGAGCAACGACGACACCTCGGCCTGAGCTGAGGGGGTGAGACCAGAGGGTGGGGGGTCACAGGACCGGTAGAGAGACCAGAGGGTGGGGGGTCACAGGACCGGTAGAGAGTCCAGAGGGTGGGGGGTCACAGGACCGGTAGAGAGACCAGAGGGTGGGGGGTCACAGGACCGGTAGAGAGACCAGAGGGTGGGGGGTCACAGGACCGGTAGAGAGTCCAGAGGGTGGGGGGTCACAGGACCGGTAGAGAGTCCAGAGGGTGGGGGGTCACAGGACCGGTAGAGAGTCCAGAGGGTGGGGGGTCACAGGACCGGTAGAGAGTCCAGAGGGTGGGGGGGTCACAGGACCGGTAGAGAGTCCAGAGGGTGGGGGGTCACAGGACCGGTAGAGAGTCCAGAGGGTGGGGGGGTCACAGGACCGGTAGAGAGTCCAGAGGGTGGGGGGGTCACAGGACCGGTAGAGAGTCCAGAGGGTGGGGGGGTCACAGGACCGGTAGAGAGTCCAGAGGGTGGGGGGTCACAGGACCGGTAGAGAGACCAGAGGGTGGGGGGGTCACAGGATCGGTAGAGAGACCAGAGGGTGGGGGGTCACAGGACCGGTAGAGAGACCAGAGGGTGGGGGGTCACAGGACCGGTAGAGAGACCAGAGGGTGGGGGGTCACAGGACCGGTAGAGAGTCCAGAGGGTGGGGGGTCACAGGACCGGTAGAGAGACCAGAGGGTGGGGGGTCACAGGACCGGTAGAGAGACCAGAGGGTGGGGGGTCACAGGACCGGTAGAGAGACCAGAGGGTGGGGGGTCAGGATGATGCTCATGGAGTGAAGGAGAAAACAATGAGCTAGTTTAGTCGTCACACTTTCCTCATGGTGAAGCAGGAAGTGCAGCTGCAGAGTGACACACACACACACACACACACACACACACACACACACACACACACACACACACACACACACACACACACACACACACACACACACACACACACACACACACACAGTCTTCAGAGAGACCAGAACACCTGCTGGACCTTCAGCCTCTCGTGACTCTGATGTTAAGTGACCTCAGTGAGACGAGAGCAGCACAAACACAGTGCATACCTCTGCCAAGGAGCACAAACACAGTGCATACCTCTGCCAAGGAGCACAAACACAGTGCATACCTCTGCCAAGGAGCACAAACACAGTGCATACCTCTGCCAAGGAGCACAAACACAGTGCATACCTCTGCCAAGGAGCACAAACACAGTGCATACCTCTGCCAAGGAGCACAAACACAGTGCATACCTCTGCCAAGGAGCACAAACACAGTGCATACCTCTGCCAAGGAGCTCAAACACAGTGCATACCTCTGCCAAGGAGCACAAACACAGTGCATACCTCTGCCAAGGAGCACAAACACAGTGCATACCTCTGCCAAGGAGCACAAACACAGTGCATACCTCTGCCAAGGAGCACAAACACAGTGCATACCTCTGCCAAGGAGCTCAAACACAGTGCATACCTCTGCCAAGGAGCACAAACACAGTGCATACCTCTGCCAAGGAGCACAAACACAGTGCATACCTCTGCCAAGGAGCTCGATCCACCAGACCTGACACAGACGCAGCATTAAAGACTCTATAATTCCAAAACAACAAACCTCGGCGTGAACACAAACACGTGACTTTGATTTAAATCTTGATCTCAGAAGTTGTGTGTGTGATGTTTGTGTCGTTCTGGTCACGGAAGCTTCATCCAGAACCAGAACCTTGAGGTGGAGGAACATCAAGTGTCTTCAGTCAAGTTCAGACGTGTCGTCGTTTTAGTTTGGATTCATCAGAATCTTCTGATGTTTGTGGAGGACGAGAGCTTCTCACTGTAGAGTTGTTGGTCGTTCAGAGAGTTGTGTGTTTGTTTGTCTTCACACCGAACACTTGTGTTTGTCTTCACACTTGTGTGTTTGTCTTCACACCGAACACTTGTGTTTGTCTTCACACTTGTGTGTTTGTCTTCACACCGAACACTTGTGTTTGTCTTCACACTTGTGTGTTTGTCTTCACAAAGAACACTTGTGTGTTTGTCTTCACACCGAACACTTGTGTGTTTGTCTTCACAAAGAACACTTGTGTGTTTGTCTTCACACTTGTGTGTTTGTCTTCACAAAGAACACTTGTGTGTTTGTCTTCACACTTGTGTGTTTGTCTTCACAAAGAACACTTGTGTGTTTGTCTTCACACTTGTGTGTTTGTCTTCACAAAGAACACTTGTGTGTTTGTCTTCACACTTGTGTGTTTGTCTTCACAAAGAACACTTGTGTGTTTGTCGTCACACTGAACACTTGTGTGTTTGTCGTCACACTGAACACTTGTGTTTTTGTCTTCACACTGAACACTTGTGTGTTTGTCGTCACACTGAACACTTGTGTGTTTGTATTCACACTGAACACTTGTGTGTTTGTCGTCACACTGAACACTTGTGTGTTTGTCGTCACACTGAACACCTGCTAATGTTGTGTCATCAGTGGTTCTTCCTCTCAGAACAACGAACCCTGAAGGCTCAACAATCGGACTCGGTTCTGTCTCCGGTCCTGTGTTCACAACGATGACAACAGGAGGTGATTGTGTTCTGACGCACACTAACTAGCGAGAGCAGAAGAATGCGAGTCACGACCAGTATGTCAATGACTTTAACTGGAGTCGGAAATGTGCTTCAGAACCAGACGTCATGTGACTCTCGGTCCAACATGAGTTCTGGGACGAAGTGCTCGTCGCTGAGGCTTCGATCGACAGCGGATCGAATCTCAGGGAGTTTTTCTTGAGTCCATGTGAGGACTTGTCTGCTCCCTCAGCAGATGTTTGGATCCATGACTCACTCATGCTGAGTCTGGTCATGTGACTTCAGTGTTTGTGCGTCAGATCTTTGTCGTCTCGCCGTCAAACAGTGTTGTTGTTAATGTTTGTTCCTCGTCCTGATGTGTCTTAAATGTAGCCATGAGCACGACCGTGTTTAGTCACAAACTCTTGACGGCGTTACGAGGCGACCCTCGGAGTGATCGAGCGCGAACCCACGTATCCATGACGACGTCGTCTCGAAGTCGTGCGGCGACATTTTAGTTTTCACGACACTTAATCGTTTACGTCGTTATTTAATGGTTTGCATTTAAATAAAGTGTATTTATAATAACATTTGTACCAACAATAGGAAATATTCACGGCGTTTGTTCATGTTGGTGTTTTGCTTTAAAAGCTGCTGGACTCACTGTATCCTCTCATCCTCAGTCATCATTCTTCCTTTATTTGCGGAGGACGTAGCGACTGCTGCCATCTAGAGGTCATCCAGGTTAATTACAACATAAAAATGAACAAACACTGTGAATATTTTCCGGTAAAATTTGAATTAAAAAAAAAATCTACAAATATTCAAACTTAAATGAAATATAAACCATTAAAACACTAAATTATAATTTAATGGCCAGTATATATAATATTCCAAAAAAATATATATATATATATATATATATATATATATATATAATAATTCTAAACTTGATACTAGTGCTGTGGATTATAGAAGAAAAATATAACTTGAGCTAATATAACTTGAGCTAACATAGCATAAGCTAACATAATGTGAGCTAACATAGCATAAGTTAACATAATGTGAGCTAATATAACTTGAGCTAGCATAACTTGAGCTAACATAGCATAAGTTAACATAATGTGAGCTAATATAACTTGAGCTAACATAGCATAAGTTAACATAATGTGAGCTAATATAACTTGAGCTAGCATAACTTGAGCTAACATAGCATAAGTTAACATAATGTGAGCTAATATAACTTGAGCTAGCATAACTTGAGCTAACATAAGCATAAGTTAACATAATGTGAGCTAATATAACTTGAGCTAGCATAACTTGAGCTAACATAAGCATAAGTTAACATAATGTGAGCTAATATAACTTGAGCTAGCATAACTTGAGCTAACATAAGCATAAGCATTTAATGGCTTACATTTAAATAAAGTGTATTTATAATAACATTTGTTTCAACAATTAACAATTGGAAATATTCACGGCGTTTGTTCATGTTTGTGTTTAGACGTTTTGTTTTGCTTTAAAAGCTGCTGGACTCACTGTATCCTCTCGTCCTCAGTCATCATTCTTCCTTTAGCTGTGGAGGACGTAACGACTGCTGCCATCTAGAGGCCGGAAGGTTAATCGCAAACATTGTAATTGATGGGGAAGCCAGTGCTGTTGTATATGGATACAGTACTGTGGGGAAAATACTGCAATATTTACGTGTGTAGAAATGTTCTTTAAGGAAAAACCACTAGTTATGAACTTCAGGGTTTGACGTTATCTGCTTTCTCTGAGATTCACTCTCTTAGTTTGTGTCTCATGAGGATTTAACTCTGTTGGGTCGAGTCTTCTTCAACAATGCTCCTCAAATCTGGACCAGGAGAAGGATTAGGGTTGTGAAGATCTCATCTCTGGACCAGGAGAAGGATTAGGGTTGTGAAGATCTCATCTCTGGACCAAGAGAAGGGTGAGGTTGTGAAGATCTCATCTCTGGACCAAGAGAAGGGTGAGGTTGTGAAGATCTCATCTCTGGACCAGGAGAAGGGTTAGGGTTGTGAAGATCTCATCTCTGGACCAGGAGAAGGGTGAGGGTTCTGAAGATCTCATCTCTGGACCAGGAGAAGGATTAGGGCTGTGAAGATCTCATCTCTGGACCAGGAGAAGGATTAGGGTTGTGAAGATCTCATCTCTGGACCAGGAGAAGGGTGAGGGTTGTGAAGATCTCATCTCTGGACCAGGAGAAGGGTTAGGGTTGTGAAGATCTCATCTCTGGACCAGGAGAAGGGTGAGGGTTGTGAAGATCTCATCTCTGGACCAGGAGAAGGGTTAGGGTTGTGAAGATCTCATCTCTGGACCAGGAGAAGGGTTAGGGTTGTGAAGATCTCATCTCTGGACCAGGAGAAGGGTTAGGGTTGTGAAGATCTCATCTCTGGACCAGGAGAAGGATTAGGGTTGTGAAGATCTCATCTCTGGACCAGGAGAAGGATTAGGGTTGTGAAGATCTCATCTCTGGACCAGGAGAAGGGTGAGGGTTGTGAAGATCTCATCTCTGGACCAGGAGAAGGGTTAGGGTTGTGAAGATCTCATCTCTGGACCAGGAGAAGGGTGAGGGTTGTGAAGATCTCATCTCTGGACCAGGAGAAGGGTTAGGGTTGTGAAGATCTCATCTCTGGACCAGGAGAAGGGTTAGTGTTGTGAAGATCTCATAACTGGACCAGGAGAAGGGTTAGGGTTGTGAAGATCTTGTATCTGGACCAGGAAAAGGGTTAGTGTTGTGAAGATCTCATCTCTGGACCAGGAGAAGGGTTAGGGTTGGACCAGGAGAAGGGTCAGGGTTATGAAGATCTCACATCTGGACCAGGAGAAGGGTGAGGTTGTGAAGATCTCATCTCTGGACCAGGAGAAGGGTTAGGGTTGTGAAGATCTCATCTCTGGACCAGGAGAAGGGTTAGGGTTGGACCAGGAGAAGGGTGAGGTTGTGAAGATCTCATCTCTGGACCAGGAGAAGGGTTAGGGTTGTGAAGATCTCATCTCTGGACCAGGAGAAGGGTTAGGGTTGTGAAGATCTCATCTCTGGACCAAGAGAAGGGTGAGGTTGTGAAGATCTCATCTCTGGACCAGGAGAAGGGTTAGGGTTGGACCAGGAGAAGGGTGAGGTTGTGAAGATCTCATCTCTGGACCAGGAGAAGGGTTAGGGTTGTGAAGATCTCATCTCTGGACCAAGAGAAGGGTGAGGTTGTGAAGATCTCATCTCTGGACCAGGAGAAGGGTTAGGGTTGTGAAGATCTCATCTCTGGACCAAGAGAAGGGTGAGGTTGTGAAGATCTCATCTCTGGACCAGGAGAAGGGTGAGGTTGTGAAGATCTCATCTCTGGACCAGGAGAAGGGTGAGGTTGTGAAGATCTCATCTCTGGACCAGGAGAAGGGTTAGGGTTGTGAAGATCTCATCTCTGGACCAAGAGAAGGGTGAGGTTGTGAAGATCTCATCTCTGGACCAGGAGAAGGGTTAGGGTTGTGAAGATCTCATCTCTGGACCAGGAGAAGGGTTAGGGTTGTGAAGATCTCATCTCTGGACCAGGAGAAGGGTGAGGTTGTGAAGATCTCATCTCTGGACCAGGAGAAGGGTTAGGGTTGTGAAGATCTCATCTCTGGACCAGGAGAAGGGTGAGGTTGTGAAGATCTCATCTCTGGACCAGGAGAAGGGTTAGGGTTGTGAAGATCTCATCTCTGGACCAAGAGAAGGGTGAGGTTGTGAAGATCTCATCTCTGGACCAGGAGAAGGGTTAGGGTTGTGAAGATCTCATCTCTGGACCAGGAGAAGGGTTAGGGTTGTGAAGATCTCATCTCTGGACCAGGAGAAGGGTGAGGTTGTGAAGATCTCATCTCTGGACCAGGAGAAGGGTTAGGGTTGTGAAGATCTCATCTCTGGACCAAGAGAAGGGTGAGGTTGTGAAGATCTCATCTCTGGACCAGGAGAAGGGTTAGGGTTGGACCAGGAGACGTGAAGAGAGCAGAAGGTTCGACACACATTGAAGGAGTGTTGTTATCACTGGAACAGGCTCCTCCTTCAACTGTAGGAATTTATCAGTGACCTTTGATCCCTGATCCTGTCGACAGGATTTCTGACCCAAACCTTCAGAACACGTGGCGGCACGACCTCGGATCATTGATCTGTCAATCATGTCTGTCTTCTGACTCAAGAAAACACTTTTAAATTGAACAAAAACATTCACAGCATCACACAAACAACACTAACATACACAACACGACAAAATGTAAATAAAACTATTGACACTTGTGAAAGACCCTCCAGACCAGTTCAAGAACGACCTCTGGTGACCCCGGTGAACCCCCGTCTGACGTGTTGTTTCATTTGAAATACACTATTTATTTATATTTAACATATTTTACCTCAACATGGAAAATATATCAAACACATTCATTCAAAATTCCATATTTTCGTGTATATCTGTCTGTTACAAAGACACTGTTTCTTTAAGAAACCACCAAACCCTTGGAGGAGCCAGGGTCTCGAGCCGTTTGATCCGATTTTTGGCAATTGGTTAATGGTTAGTTTAAGTTACCGCCCGTGACACGTGAGGAAACCGAGTTCTTCAGCCAGATGGACTCGTGTGGAGGTCGAATATTGACTCGTTTGAAGATTGAGTCACGAGTTACTTTAGACTCGTTTCCTGAACATTTAATGTTCTTCTAAACTTCAGTCATATCATGAGTGTAAAAACAGCGCCACCTCATGGACTGGGACAACTAATAATTATAGAGACTGTAAATAAATACATCAGACAGATCTTGGATACGTGTATATTTATAGATACAGATATATAGTAGTTTTTAAAAGTATTTTGAAAACCTCAACACGAGTCTTCAGGAAGATCTTCTGCTAAATCTCACATCAGAGCAAATACATGTTTGTTTATTTTCATCAACGATGTCGGAGACAAACTCTGGAGATAAAGAACACGGCAGTAAAACGACAAGAACGTCGACGCGCACCAGTGAAGTCACGTGACCTCAACTATAAAGTACAACATAGCCAAATACTTTTTTCCTATTCATTAGTTTTTCAGTGTATCTTGTTTATATTTGATAAGTTGTTGAAGTATATACTTTGGTCAGGTTGGATACAGATCAGGGCTGCAAGCTGCACAGTTCACAGACGGACGGAGACGTAAACAACAACCAGACATAGAAGTACAAACTGACAACTTTACAGAACGTGACACTGATTGGTCGAAGTGTGTATTTAAGAAATGATTGATTTATACAATAAAATGATAAATTATCATGTTTTCGATGCATATCACAGTCATTTGTTGTGTCTTGTTTTGCGAAATGTTTGTTGTGCAAATGTGCATCTAATTATTAAAGTGTGTGTTTGTACAGTATGTAGTTGATATGTCAAATATTTCTTCAATGTACACAAAGTGTTTATACTTTGCAGCATCAACTCCCTCATGTTGAGCCTCAGACGATCTTCTTGTGTTTTCTGTACTCAAACCCCAGATCGCAGTAGTGCTGACTGGTCATAAATACCTGCAGCAACAAATCACCTGCAGAGTTGCTTCACCACATAAACAAGCCTCTGACACGTCGAGGTCGTCTGTGTTTGATCAGTCGCTCGCCGGGTTAAAGGTCAACGTGGTTTAGAACCAGATGCAGTTGGTTAATGTGTAGATCAGTGGCTTTTAAAAGTATTGTGTACTGATACCTGATGTATTGTGTACTGATACCTGATGTATCGTGTACTGATGCCTGATGTATCGTGTACTGATACCTGATGTATTGTGTACTGATGCCTGATGTATCGTGTACTGATGCCTGATGTATCGTGTACTGATGCCTGATGTATCGTGTACTGATGCCTGATGTATCGTGTACTGATGCCTGATGTATCATGTACTGATGCCTGATGTATCGTGTACTGATGCCTGATGTATCGTGTACTGATACCTGATGTATTGTGTACTGATACCTGATGTATCGTGTACTGATGCCTGATGTATCGTGTACTGATACCTGATGTATCGTGTACTGATGTCTGATGTATCGTGTACTGATGTCTGATGTATCGTGTACTGATGCCTGATGTATCGTGTACTGATGCCTGATGTATCGTGTACTGATGCCTGATGTATCGTGTACTGATGCCTGATGTATCATGTACTGATGCCTGATGTATCGTGTACTGATGCCTGATGTATCGTGTACTGATGCCTGATGTATCGTGTACTGATGCCTGATGTATCGTGTACTGATACCTGATGTATCGTGTACTGATGCCTGATGTATCGTGTACTGATGCCAGATGTATCGTGTACTGATACCTGATGTATCGTGTACTGATACCTGATGTATCGTGTACTGATGTATCGTGTACTGATACCTGATGTATTGTGTACTGATGTATCATGTACGAATACCTGATGTATCATGTACTGATGCCTGATGTTTCGTGTACTGATGCCTGATGTATCGTGTACTGATGTATCGTGTACAGATGCCTGATGTATTGTGTACTGATGTATCGTGTACTGATGTATCATGTACGGATACCTGATGTATCGTGTACTGATGTATCATGTACGGATACCTGATGTATCATGTACTGATGCCTGATGTTTCGTGTACTGATACCTGATGTATCGTGTACTGATGTATCATGTACGGATACCTGATGTATCGGGTACTGATGTATCATGTACGGATACCTGATGTATCATGTACTGATGCCTGATGTTTCGTGTACAGATACCTGATGTTTCGTGTACAGATACCTGATGTATCGTGTACTGATACCTTATGTATTGTGTACTGATACCTGATGTATTGTGTACTGATGTATCATGTACGGATACCTGATGTATCATGTACTGATGCCTGATGTTTCGTGTACTGATACCTGATGTATCGTGTACTGATGTATCATGTACGGATACCTGATGTATCGTGTACTGATGTATCATGTACGGATACCTGATGTATAATGTACTGATGCCTGATGTTTCGTGTACAGATACCTGATGTATCGTGTACAGATACCTGATGTATCGTGTACTGATACCTGATGTATTGTGTACTGATACCTGATGTATTGTGTACTGATACCTGATGTATTGTGTACTGATGCCTGATGTTTCGTGTACTGATACCTGATGTATTGTGTACTGATGCCTGATGTTTCGTGTACTGATGCCTGATGTATCGTGTACTGATGTATTGTGTACAGATACCTGATGTATTGTGTACAGATACCTGATGTATTGTGTACTGATACCTGATGTAGTGTGTACTCATACCTGATGTATCGTGTACTGATGTATCGTGTACTGATACCTGATGTATTGTGTACTGATGCCTGATGTATTGTGTACTGATACCTGATCTATTGTGTACTGATGTATCATTACGGATACCTGATGTATCATGTACTGATACCTGATGTTTCGTGTACTGATACCTGATGTATCGTGTACTGATACCTGATGTATCATGTACTGATACCTGATGTTTCGTGTACCGATACCTGATGTATCGTGTACAGATGCCTGATGTATCGTGTGCTGATGTATCGTGTACAGATACCTGATGTATCATGTACTGATACCTGATGTATCGTGTACTGATACCTGATGTATCGTGTACAGATGCCTGATGTATCGTGTGCTGATGTATCGTGTACAGATACCTGATGTATCATGTACTGATACCTGATGTTTCGTGTACAGATGCCTGATGTATCGTGTGCTGATGTATCGTGTACAGATGCCTGATGTATCGTGTACTGATGTATCGTGTACTGAAACCTGATGTTTCGTGTACTGATACCTGATGTATCGTGTACTGATACCTGATGTATCGTGTACAGATGCCTGATGTATCGTGTACTGATGTATCGTGTACTGAAACCTGATGTTTCGTGTACTGATACCTGATGTATCGTGTACTGATACCTGATGTATCGTGTACAGATGCCTGATGTATCGTGTACAGATGCCTGATGTATCGTGTACTGATGTCTGATGTATCGTGTACAGATGCCTGATGTATCGTGTACTGATGTCTGATGTATCGTGTACAGATGTCTGATGTATCGTGTACTGATGTATCGTGTACTGATGTCTGATGTATCGTGTACTGATGCCTGATGTATCGTGTACTGATGTATCGTGTACTGATGTCTGATGTATCGTGTACTGATGCCTGATGTATCGTGTACTGATGTATCGTGTACTGATGTCTGATGTATCGTGTACAGATGCCTGATGTATCGTGTACTGATGTCTGATGTATCGTGTACAGATGCCTGATGTATCGTGTACTGATGTCTGATGTATCGTGTACAGATGTCTGATGTATCGTGTACTGATGCCTGATGTATCGTGTACTGATGTATCATGTATCGTGTACAGATGCCTGATGTATCGTGTACTGATGTCTGATGTATCGTGTACAGATGTCTGATGTATCGTGTACTGATGTATCGTGTACTGATGTCTGATGTATCGTGTACTGATGCCTGATGTATCGTGTACTGATGTATGGTGTACTGATACCTGATGTATTGTGTACTGATGTATCTCATACTATACTGATACTGATACTTGATACTTGATAGCATCAACGACAGTAACTCGAACCAGAGATGCTTTGTTTCTCCTGAGAATCTTCATCTAAAATTAGACCCCGTGTTTAAAAATAGTCTCGTCAGATTGAAGTGATTCTCGGCTTCTACTGTAAAACAAATACTTTTCTCTCGCTGAAGAAAGTTTGTCTTGAAGCACATTTTAGTTAAAATTAACTAGTTTAACTTTAAAAACCCAAAGACATTGATAATAAAAGGTAGATTTTAGAAGGAAGGAGAAGTGCAGCTACACTGATGAGTGTCGTACGATCACCTCATTTAAACCGAGTGTGTTGTTGACCTCCTTCGTTCACTAACACAACAACTTTGTTCCTGCTCTTGTTTCTATGACGACGGAGAGAAAACAAAAATCACTTTTCAATGTTTCTGTGACTTCGTCAGTTTTTGGTGAATATTTAAAAAACTGACTCATGAATAAAACGTGAGAAACGAGTCGATGGTAAAAACTGGTAAAGACTGGTTATAAATGAAAGAAAACCATGGAAATGAAAGAAAACAATTTCATTAGTTTATCAACAGAATTGAATGGATGTCATCAGGTCGAAGGTCATGGACGAGATGTTCGACCATAAATCTATGATGACCTCACCAGGACTCAAACATGTGACCTCCTGTGACCCACAGAGAAGGAGCTGAACACCAAGTGTGTGGTGGAGATGCTGAAGAACCAGACCATCCTGCATCCTTCAGGGGCCAACCTGGGCAAGGCCGACTCCAGGTGAGTCCGTCCTGGTCCTCCTAGAACCCTCCAGGAAGTCATGTCTTCTCTGGACGTCCCTGAGGACGTGTGTGTGGAATGTTTCTTTGTGTCCGCGATGTTGGCAGGAAACTGATCAACCAGCTGCTGAGAAGAAAACACACACACACACACACACACACACACACACACACACACACACACACACACACACACACACACACACACACACACACACACACACACACACACACACACACACCCTGCTGAAGCAGCTGTAGTGTGTGTGTGTGTGTGTGTGTGTGATGTAAGAGCTTGAGAAGATTCTCTGGTGTTGAAATGGTTTCAAATGAGGGGGTCAGAGGTCAAACCCCACATTTGTAGAGAAGAAACATCTGAGCTGTGTCTCACACACTTCTCTGAGTGCACTGGTTAGTATCATCAGGATAGTGTACGTACTAACTAGTAACTAATCCTCCACAGATAGTATGTCTCAAATCAAACTCTGCTGCTACACACTAACAGGAAATGATGCGACAGCTTCTTCTTCTACTATTATTTAAGGATGAATTCAAGCAGCTGTAGGAACACTAGCGCCACCTGCTGGCAGCATGTTTGGTTTCAAGAAATATGAGAAATTTTGAAGAGATATTTACGCCGGTATCAGCAGCGAAGACGTGTCGTCCTCGTACTGCTGCTGAAAATACACCTGGTAGAAAATATATATATATATATATATATATATATGAAGTTACTTCCGTTTGCAACGTCACTAAGATGGAGTCGTTTAGTGTAGAAAGTGTCCATCGATCCATACTCAGTTTTATGTGTGTTTTAGTGTCAATCTAGTGTGTATGGAGCACTACACTTGCATACTAAGAATTGAGACGCACTTACGCACTAACAATACTAACTTTGAGTACACAAGTGTGCGATTGGAGACACCGCTCTGGCGTGTTCTTCCAGCTGGTTCAGGCGTGAGCGCCCTCGTGTGGTCGGAGGTCTGGACGATCTAGTGGGTAATGAATCACGTGAGGCAGAACTTGACCTTGACAAAGGGCAAGAAAAGTGATGGAATCGTCTGGAGAAAGAAAAACATCTGAAGCAACATCTTGTTGTTTGTTGCGTCACAAAAAGACGTAAAAGATCATGTGAGGATTTATTTTAAATGTTAGAAATTTAAATATTATTGTTTGATTTGAAGACGAAATTTACCAGATATTTATTTCTTTCATCTTGGTGTTAATATTACAATATTGTATTTATTTTCATAATCCTCAGTATTTTTGTATTTAAATATGTTCATATTCACTTTGTCAGACTTGAAACTTGGTGTTGATGAAATGAATGGAGATATTTAAATAAAGGTGAAGAATGTTATGAATATTTCACTTCATTTGTCTTGTTGACTTGAAGCAGGAGTCGCAGGAGTTTCTAATGATGATGATGATGATGATGATGAAGATCTTCAGACACTTGAGCTTCTTGAATCTTTGAATGAAGCTGATGTTGGATGATGTTTGAACTGTAGCCATTAGACCAGAAGTCGAGGGTCGGCGGCACTTCTACGTCCGTCTGGACGAGACAAAAGTCCATGAAAAGATGGACTCGCCGCTCTTCCTTTTAACCTCCGCCGCCTCACGCTCTTCTTTTTGCCTGTGGTTTCCATGGCAACTGTGGGGAGGTTAAGTCTGGGTCGCCGTCTGACGCCTCCTGGAGTAAAGAAAGCATTAGCGACTCCAGCATCTGTCGCCATAAACCTCCAACTTGACTTTTATGGAGCAGCAACAAGAGAGATGGTGAGAAGACAAAAGAAGAGAAGAAGTGAGAACGACTGACGAGTCGAGGTGGACGAACCAGGAAGTTGTTGATTTGAATGATGGTTTGTTTTTGCATATTTAGTCACGACTGAGATGAACAGAAGCTGCTGCTGTATCGACTATTAACTAAACCAACTATATCAACTATTAACTATATCAACTATTAACTAAACCAACTATATCAACTATTAACTATATCAACTATTAACTAAACCAACTATATCAACTATTCACTATATCAACTATTAACTAAACCAACTATGTCAACTATTCACTATATCAACTATTAACTAAACCAACTATGTCAACTATTCACTATATCAACTATTAACTAAACCAACTATATCAACTATTAACTAAACAAACTATATCAACTATTAACTATATCAATTATTAACTAAACAAACTGTATCAACTATTAACTAAATCAGCTATGTCAACTATTAACTAAACCAACTATGTCAACTATTCACTATATCAACTATTAACTAAACCAACTATGTCAACTATTCACTATATCAACTATTAACTAAACCAACTATATCAACTATTAACTAAACAAACTATATCAACTATTAACTATATCAATTATTAACTAAACAAACTATATCAACTATTAACTAAATCAGCTATATCAACTATTAACTAAACCAACTATGTCAACTATTCACTATATCAACTATTAACTAAACCAACTATATCAACTATTAACTAAACAAACTATATCAACTATATCAATTATTAACTAAACAAACTATATCAACTATTAACTAAACCAGCTATATCAACTATTCACTAAACCAACTATATCAACTATTAAATAAACTAACTATATCAACTATTCACTATATCAACTATTAACTAAACCAACTATATCAACTATTAACTAAACAAACTATATCAACTATATCAATTATTAACTAAACAAACTATATCAACTATTAACTAAACCAGCTATATCAACTATTCACTAAACCAACTATATCAACTATTAAATAAACTAACTATATCAACTATTCACTATATCAACTATTAACTAAACCAACTATATCAACTATTAACTAAACCAACTATATCAACTATTAACTAAACCAGCTATATCAACTATTCACTAAACCAACTATATCAACTATTAACTAAACTAACTATCAACTATCAACTATATCAACTATTAACTAAACTAACTATATAAACTGTACCAACTATTTCAACTATTAACTAAACCAACTATATCAACTATTAACTAAACCAACTATATAGAATAGAATAGAAAAGCTTTATTCATCCCCAGAGGGGAAACACACTTTCACAACAGCGCAGTTGAAAAAAATATATATATATATCAACTATTAACTAAACCAGCTATATCAACTATTCACTAAACCAGCTATATCAACTATTCACTATATCAACTATTAACTAAACCAACTATATCAACTATTTACTAAACAAACTATATCAACTATTCACTATATCAACTATTAACTAAACCAACTATATCAACTATTAACTAAACCAACTATATCAACTATTAACTAAACCAGCTATATCAACTATTCACTAAACCAACTATATCAACTATTAATTAAACTAACTACTGTATATCAACTATTCACTATATCAACTATTAACTAAACTAACTACTGTATATCAACTATTCACTATATCAACTATTAACTATATCAACTATTAACTAAACCAACTATATCAACTATTAACTAAACCAGCTATATCAACTATTAACTAAACCAACTATATCAAATATTAACTAAACCAACTATATCAACTATTAACTAAACCAACTATATAAACTGTAACAACTATATCAACTATTAACTAAACTTACTATATAAACTGTACCAACTATATCAACCTTTAACTAAACTAACTATATCAACTATTAACTAAACTAACTATATCAACTGTATGAACTTTTAACTAAACCAACTATATCAACTATTAACTAAACTAACTATATCAACTGTACCAACTATATCAACTATTAACTAAACCAACTATATCAACTATTAACTAAACTAACTATATAAACTGTACCAACTATATCAACTATTAACTAAACCAACCATATCAACTATTAACTAAACTAACTATATAAACTGTAACAACTATATCAACTATTAACTAAACCAACTATATCAACTATTAACTAAACCAACTATATCAACTATTAACTAAACCAACTATATAGAATAGAATAGAAAAGCTTTATTCATCCCCAGAGGGGAAACACACTTTCACAACAGCGCAGTTGAAAAAAATATATATATATATCAACTATTAACTAAACCAGCTATATCAACTATTCACTAAACCAGCTATATCAACTATTCACTATATCAACTATTAACTAAACCAACTATATCAACTATTTACTAAACAAACTATATCAACTATTCACTATATCAACTATTAACTAAACCAACTATATCAACTATTAACTAAACCAACTATATCAACTATTAACTAAACCAACTATATCAACTATTAACTAAACCAGCTATATCAACTATTCACTAAACCAACTATATCAACTATTAATTAAACTAACTACTGTATATCAACTATTCACTATATCAACTATTAACTAAACTAACTACTGTATATCAACTATTCACTATATCAACTATTAACTATATCAACTATTAACTAAACCAACTATATCAACTATTAACTAAACCAGCTATATCAACTATTAACTAAACCAACTATATCAAATATTAACTAAACCAACTATATCAACTATTAACTAAACCAACTATATAAACTGTAACAACTATATCAACTATTAACTAAACTTACTATATAAACTGTACCAACTATATCAACTATTAACTAAACCAACTATATCAACTATTAACTAAACTAACTATATCAACTGTATGAACTTTTAACTAAACCAACTATATCAACTATTAACTAAACTAACTATATCAACTGTACCAACTATATCAACTATTAACTAAACCAACTATATCAACTATTAACTAAACTAACTATATAAACTGTACCAACTATATCAACTATTAACTAAACCAACCATATCAACTATTAACTAAACTAACTATATAAACTGTAACAACTATATCAACTATTAACTAAACCAACTATATCAACTATTAACTAAACCAACTATATCAACTATTAACTAAACCAACTATATAGAATAGAATAGAAAAGCTTTATTCATCCCCAGAGGGGAAACACACTTTCACAACAGTGCAGTTGAAAAAAATATATATATATATCAACTATTAACTAAACCAGCTATATCAACTATTCACTAAACCAGCTATATCAACTATTCACTATATCAACTATTAACTAAACCAACTATATCAACTATTAACTAAACAAACTATATCAACTATTCACTATATCAACTATTAACTAAACCAACTATATCAACTATTAACTAAACAAACTATATCAACTATTCACTATATCAACTATTAACTAAACCAACTATATCAACTATTAACTAAACCAGCTATATCAACTATTCACTAAACCAACTATATCAACTATTAACTAAACTAACTACTGTATATCAACTATTCACTATATCAACTATTAACTAAACTAACTACTGTATATCAACTATTCACTATATCAACTATTAACTATATCAACTATTAACTAAACCAACTATATAAAATGTAACAACTATATCAACTATTAACTAAACCAACTATATCAACTATTAACTAAACCAAATATATAAACTGTAACAACTATATCAACCATTAACTAAACCAACTATATCAACTAGTAACTAAACCAACTATATAAACTGTACCAACTATATCAACTATTAACTAAACCAACTATATCAACCATTAACTAAACCAACTATATCAACTAGTAACTAAACCAACTATATAAACTGTAACAACTATATCAACTATAAATTAAACTAACTATATAAACTGTACCAACTATATCAACTATTAACTAAACTAACTATATAAACTGTACCAACTATATCAACTATTAACTAAACCAACTATATCAGCTATTAACTAAACCAACTATATCAACCATTAACTAAACCAACTATATCAACTAGTAACTAAACCAACTATATAAACTGTAACAACTATATCAACTATTAATTAAACTAACTATATAAACTGTACCAACTATATCAACTATTAACTAAACTAACTATATCAACTGTATCAACTATATCAACTATTAACTAAACTAACTATATCAACTGTACCAACTATATCAACTATTAACTAAACTAACTATATCAACTGTATCAACTATATCAACTATCAACTAAACCAAGAGTAGGCTGTAATCGGGGTCTTGCTCAGGAACCTACAACCTCTCAGACCACTATATACCATCTGAGCTATGACGCCCCATACCCCAACTAAACCAACTAAACCAACTAAACCAACTATGTCAACTATGCCAACAATGACAACAATGACAAACATAATGTCAATCATCCATAAACATGTAGAATCGTGTTGTGATGATGTCATTACATGTAATACACATGATGAAAGTAAAGAAGACGCTGAACAGATACAAACTGAAGTTCCAGCCTCGATGTTACACACACGAATACACTTGATACTGTGTGTGTGTGTGTGTGTGTGTGTGTGTGTGTGTGTGTGTGTGTGTGTGTGTGTGTGTGTGTGTGTGTGTGTGTGTGTGTGTGTGTGTGTGTGTGTGTGTGTGTGTGATTCAGTGTTTCCAGCCTGGTGCCGCACTGACTCACTGCAGGGAAACATTTACAAACATCTGCTCGTCTCCAGGTCACATGAACTTGTGTTGTTCCTGAGATGTTGGTCACTCAGTGTAACCAACTCTTCTCTGTCCACACTGTTATCTTGATGAAGAGCATATTGACATGTGTTTTTAGTTAAACTAAACTTCTGATCCATGACTTGGATAAAAATCAAAGGAGGCTGAAGGTTGAACTTCAATGCATCATGACGTAGGATCCACTTGACGTTCGTGGTCTTGATGGTCGTTCTCTTGACAGTCGTGGTCTTGACTTTCACGGTCTTGACGGTCATTGTCTTGACGGTCGTGGTCTTGATGGTTGTTCTCTTGACAGTCGTGGTCTTGACGGTCATTGTCTTGACGGTCGTGGTCTTGATGGTTGTTCTCTTGACAGTCGTGGTCTTGACTTTCACGGTCTTGACGGTCATTGTCTTGACGGTCGTGGTCTTGATGGTTGTTCTCTTGACAGTCGTGGTCTTGACTTTCACGGTCTTGACGGTCATTGTCTTGACGGTCGTGGTCTTGATGGTCGTTCTCTTGACAGTCGTGGTCTTGACGGTCATTGTCTTGACGGTCGTGGTCTTGATGGTTGTTCTCTTGACAGTCGTGGTCTTGACTTTCACGGTCTTGACGGTCATTGTCTTGACAGTCGTGGTCTTGATGGTCGTTCTCTTGACTTTCATGGTCTTGACGGTCATTGTCTTGACGGTCGTGGTCTTGATGGTCGTTCTCTTGACAGTCGTGGTCTTGATGTTTGTGGTCTTGATGGTTGTTCTCTTGACAGTCGTGGTCTTGACTTTCACGGTCTTGACGGTCATTGTCTTGACGGTCGTGGTCTTGATGGTTGTTCTCTTGACAGTCGTGGTCTTGACGGTCATTGTCTTGACGGTCGTGGTCTTGATGGTTGTTCTCTTGACAGTCGTGGTCTTGACTTTCACGGTCTTGACGGTCATTGTCTTGACGGTCGTGGTCTTGATGGTTGTTCTCTTGACAGTCGTGGTCTTGACTTTCACGGTCTTGACGGTCATTGTCTTGACGGTCGTGGTCTTGATGGTTGTTCTCTTGACAGTCGTGGTCTTGACTTTCACGGTCTTGACGGTCATTGTCTTGACGGTCGTGGTCTTGATGGTCGTTCTCTTGACAGTCGTGGTCTTGACGGTCATTGTCTTGACGGTCGTGGTCTTGATGGTTGTTCTCTTGACAGTCGTGGTCTTGACTTTCACGGTCTTGACGGTCATTGTCTTGACAGTCGTGGTCTTGATGGTCGTTCTCTTGACTTTCATGGTCTTGACGGTCATTGTCTTGACGGTCGTGGTCTTGATGGTCGTTCTCTTGACAGTCGTGGTCTTGACGTTTGTGGTCTTGATGGTTGTTCTCTTGACAGTCGTGGTCTTGACTTTCACGGTCTTGACGGTCATTGTCTTGACGGTCGTGGTCTTGATGGTTGTTCTCTTGACAGTCGTGGTCTTGACTTTCACGGTCTTGACGGTCATTGTCTTGACGGTCGTGGTCTTGATGGTCGTTCTCTTGACTTTCATGGTCTTGACGGTCATTGTCTTGACGGTCGTGGTCTTGATGGTCGTTCTCTTGACAGTCGTGGTCTTGACTTTCACGGTCTTGACGGTCATTGTCTTGACGGTCGTGGTCTTGATGGTTGTTCTCTTGACAGTCGTGGTCTTGACATTCACGGTCTTGACGGTCATTTTCTTGACGGTCGTGGTCTTGATGGTCGTTCTCTTGACAGTCGTGGTCTTGACTTTCACGGTCTTGACGGTCATTGTCTTGACGGTCGTGGTCTTAATGGTCGTTCTCTTGACAGTCGTGGTCTTGATGGTTGTTCTCTTGACAGTCGTGGTCTTGACTTTCACGGTCTTGACGGTCATTGTCTTGACGGTCGTGGTCTTGATGGTTGTTCTCTTGACAGTCGTGGTCTTGACTTTCACGGTCTTGACGGTCATTGTCTTGACGGTCGTGGTCTTAATGGTCGTTCTCTTGACAGTCGTGGTCTTGATGGTTGTTCTCTTGACAGTCGTGGTCTTGACTTTCATGGTCTTGACGGTCATTGTCTTGACGGTCGTGGTCTTGATGGTTGTTCAATTGACGTTAGTGGTGTTGACGGTTTTGGTCTTGAAGCTTGTGGTCTTGACGTCTGTTGTCTTGACGTTTGTGGTCTTGACGTTCGTTCTCTTGACGTTCGTGGTCTTGAAGTTCGTGGTCTTGACATTCGTTCTCTTGACGGTCGTTGACGTTCGTTCTCTTGACGTTAGTGGTCTTGACGATTTTGGTCTTGACGTTTGTAGTCTTGACGTTCGTGGTCTTGACGGTCGTTCTCTTGACGTTCTTGGTCTTGACGTTCGTGGTCTTGACGGTTGTTCTCTTGACGGTCGTTCTCTTGACGTTCTTAGTCTTGACGTTCGTGGTTTTGACGTTTGTGGTCTTGACCTCCGTGGTGTTGACGTTCATGGTCTTGACGTTCATTCTCTTGATGGTCGTGGTCTTGACGGTCATTCTCTTGACGTTCGTGGTCTTGACAGTCCTTCTCTTGACGGTCGTTCTCTTGACGGTTTTGGTCTTGACGTTCGTGGTCTTGACGTTCGTGGTCTTGACGTTCGTGGTCTTGACGTTCGTGGTCTTGACGTTCGTGGTCTTGACGTTTGTGGTCTTGACGTCCGTGGTGTTGACGTTCATGGTCTTGAAGTTCGTGGTCTTGACGTTCGTTCTCTTGACATTCGTTCTCTTGACATTCGTTCTCTTGACATTCATTCTCTTGACATTCGTCAACATCCTTCTGAGTTACAACAACACAACTTGTACACAATCGTGTCCACGTTGGTTTGTCACTTCTTGTCGTTAAATAAGTCACATGATCGTTTTCTGTCAAAGACTTCAAGAGTTGTGCGAGTGTTTCATCAACTAGTGACGCACACTTGTTGTGTGTAACTGTCAGGCTGGTCTTCTTCAGTCACGTGTCCTCCTAACATCTCCAGAGTCAGTGGATCATGTTGTCAATGATTCATGCTGGACATGTGTTCAGTCGCACAATCTGCTGTGTGTCGCTCGTGTTACACATTCTTCTTCAGCTCAACATTCCTGTTAGCGTCCTGTTAGCGTCCTGTTAGCGTCCTGTTAGCGTCCTGTCGCTCACATTCCTGCCTCAGAGGCTCCAGCCCAACAAAGCAAGACAGTAGCGAGACGGGGGGGTACGAGGGTACGAGGGTACGGGGGTACGGGGGGCAGCCATGCATCAAGTTATTGTGTAAACGACGTGATCACGGCGGGGTCACGGGGTCGCGGCTCTCATGTGAGCGTTAATGAACGAGTGAGACGTCCTGTCTGTCGTCACTGCGCATGTGTTGTGAGTCTGTGTGCGTGTGCTACACTCCTGACCACTTCACAACATCCTTCTGAGTTACAACAACACAACTTGTCCACAATCGTGTCCACGTTGGTTTGTCACTTCTTGTCATTAAATAAGTCACATGATCGTTTTCTGTCAAAGACTTCAAGAGTTGTGCGAGTGTTTCATCAACTAGTGACGCACACTTGTGTCGACCTGTGTGTATAACACACGAGATGAAGCCGCCACTTTGACTCTCCACTGACATTAGACCCCCTTAGATGGAGCTGCTCCGTTAGATGAACTTAGTGACGACAAATAGAGCAACAACACTTGAGTTCCATGATCAGAACTCAGGCTTTCATTCAGTAACT